>NW_028277772.1:600000-832783 GCF_059751315.1 Micrasema longulum
GAGATCCATATGCAAAATATACAGACCGCATTAAGACTTCTGCAGGCTTATTTTTTCACAATTTCATACCTAATGGTGCATAGGGAACTACATTGGAGCACCAATCGCAGCGTGTCTTGATCAATTTTGTAACCTGAAGGTAAGATGATCATTCGTACGTCGTAATGTAGGAATGTATTGTAATCCAGCTGTTGTTTGTAAACGTTTTCAATTAAAAGAAACAACTTTTTTTTTTCTTAAATATAATTGGGGGCCAGGTTTCATATCGTCCACACGCTATGTAGCTGCAAGTAATCCCGCTGCTTTCTGTTATCTATTTTTAAATTATATTACAATTAGAAACGAGGAACTAAAATCCCAACCATCCATGCGCTGTGTACCTGCTAAACGTGTTGGGGCATTTATTATACAGTCCATATTAGTAATCATAATAATAATTGGAGCTTCATATCACTCTTGACAAATTAAGAGCGAATCCTATGTTTTGGCGTATCAATTTTGTCAAAGTTCACCTTCTGTTGTATTTCGTTTAGAAATGAGATAAACGACAAAATTTTCCACATATTGAAATTTCTACACAGTCAAAAACCCATTACCCAAAGCTGAAAGTGAACCCTGAACAAAATCCAGTGACGCGAAGTTAAGCATTGTGTAAATGTAAAACCGACCACTTTTCTTTAATGTAACAAATGATCACAATGCGCGGTATTTGATTTGCTAATGCGGCCCTCATTGCACCACTGGGCGCTGACAGGAAAACGATGGTAAATATTTAAAGCAAATCCATGTTTTCATATGTAAAAATCACACATTTTCAACTAAATAAATAATATTCTTTCACGGAGTTTGTCGGTTTGCGCTAATCAAAATTTTTATTTTTTATTTTTGTTTATTTATGTATTTCACAGTTTTAAAATGTACAGTTTCAGGTCCCGACTAGCTAGGAAATTCCTGTGTTTAGGAAGGACCTTATTTTTACATGTGTTTTTATTATTTCAATAAATGATGCTTAATAAATTCAAAGAATAGTAATAACATTTTTAAAAAATCAACATAAATATAAATTAGAAAATATACCATTTATAGTAAGAAATGAGACATAATTATTATAAATTAGAAAACGTACCGATAATAATAGAAATCGAAGCGCAAATACAAATTATAAAATAAAGCATTAGTAATTAAGAAATTAAATACAAATATAAATTGAAAAACATACCGATTATAATAATAATTGGAGTATAAATATAAATTTGAAAATATACCGACAATAATTAAAAAAATTATGAAAAATTATAAATTAGAGAATATTCCATTCATAATTAACAAATTAAACATACGTGTAAATACTAGTATTTATAAGAAAAATAAAACAAATGTAAATAAATAATTATAAAAAGTAAAAATAAAATATACATAAAAATAATAAGGAGATATTTGGCAATTAAAAGCAACACAATTTTTAGTCATGAAAATAATTTACAGGGTATAAAATAAAAGGTGTAATTAAAACAACGTTTTTTTTATTTTGTTCATTTTTGATTACCTATTCTTGATAACAAAAGTCTACGATGTATGCAAGAAAAGCGATTTGCTTATGAATGTTGATAAATCGAAAGTGATGGTTTTTGAAAGGGAAAATTTTTGAAAATATAACTAAATGTGAGATCAGTGTGAACAGAGATATTCTGAATCAGGTAGAAGAATTATTGATCTGGGAAGTATGTTTACTAGGGATGGGAAGACTGAGAGAGATATTGAAAGGAGGGTGAGTGCCGGGAACAGGGTGAACGGTGCTCTGAAATCTACTTTGGCAAATAAATGTTTATCGCAGGAGGCAACACTAGCAGTTTACAATAGAGTTCTAGTGCTCACTCTAATGTATGGGAGCGAGGTACGGAATTAGTGAAAGTAGGTTAAATACTGCTGAAAATCCCTCAGGTGAATATGTGGTAAAACGATGTATGATAGGTGCACAAATGTTGAGATCCGTGAACTATGTAAGGCTGAGACATGCATCGACAAAATCAAGAAAGAGGTGCTACGTTGGTTTGGACACGTAGAGCGAATGGACAGCGAAAAAACGGCTAAAAGTATCTACGATGCGAATGTTGATGGATGCACAAAACGAGGAAGACCGAGAAAGACATGGCACGATCAAGTCCATCAAATACTTGAAGATGGTCTTGTCAAGAGTAGAAATGATCGGTGTGCGTGCATGAGAAGATGTATGAATGTAGAGGAAGCGAGGTCTGTATGCGAAGACAGAGTAATATGGCGTTCTATCTTCTCTGCCTACCCCTACGGGGAAACGGCGTGATGGTTTGTTTTTTTTGTTTTTTATTTTGTTCATTTTAGATTACGAATAAACCATCACGTGGGGATAGAGAGAGAGGATAAAATTCCATATCACTCCGTATTTGCGTGCTTACCTCGCTTTCTCTAAATTCATACTTCTTCTCATGCACACGCGTGCCCATTATTTCGACATGACAGGTTAAATTTGGTTATGCCATGTCTTTCTCGGTCTTCCTAGCTTTCTGCATCCATTAACACTCGCATGGTTAATCTTTCAAGCCATCTATTCGCTCTATATATCAAAATATATCTATGTGCAACTGTGTGACCAATATTCAAAAGTAGATATATTTTTTATAATATGGATTACATTTACATTTTTAGTAATATTGCAAGTTTTGTATGATTTAAAATTTTATGTTATGTGTTATTTTCATGTCACAACATTTACAATAATATTATGTGGAAGCCTCTAATTGGACTTTATGATATGTATTTATAATATAATGGTATCTTATAAATTTATAAATGTCTGTTGGCTTTCCAATGAAATAAAATAAATATAAATAAATAAATAAATAAAATAAACACATGACGCTTATAAAGAAGGTTATTTCGTAATTTAAGCTTATACATTACACTAAATGGTTTAAAACAATGCGGTTGTTTTTTATATATTCAAGATTATTCCCTTTTAGCAACGGCAGCTTAATTTCGTATAAAGATTTACCTTTTAATGCTAATAAAATATAATTTTATAATTCATATACGCTTTCCATAAGAACAGGTGTCTCAATCGATCATTATTTTGTGAAAAAGCAATGA
Source organism: Micrasema longulum (assembly GCF_059751315.1). Lineage (NCBI taxonomy): Eukaryota > Metazoa > Arthropoda > Insecta > Trichoptera > Brachycentridae > Micrasema > Micrasema longulum. Next base: position 603,124 of record NW_028277772.1, read on the forward strand.
AAACCTTTTCCCGTTAATTGAAATAATAGCCCATACGAAACCTCTAGTATGCAAATCAGCCTATATTTTTTTATGAAGAATAAACACAAATATTATATTTTATTTAATGTATACGTTCACCGGTCATTTTTCACCAGCTCTGACATGTGTCACAAAATCCCTCGAGGTTTAGTAGGGGATCTTTTTAGTTTTTAGGGAAAGTAAAATAAAACTTCCAAGCAATATTTGAGCCGATCAAAAAATGGGCAGTGGTGTAATCATAGTAATATTGGCCAGCCTACATTGATTTTGCTAAAACTTTTGATTGATCAGCTGATTTAAAGATCTCTGAAACCCTCGAAACCGATCAAATGATTAAACTTTTCCTCCCTAAGCATCCAAAAATTACACCTGATCGAAACGGGGGGACCAAATGACCCCAGTATCACAAATCAATCAATCACAAATAACTATCGGTTAAGTTATCGCAGTCATAAGTTAACGCGTGTGTAATCTCTAAGTCAACGCTCGTGCCGGTTTGTTTTTTGTTTTCCTCGTAAATAAATACAGTTCAATGGCAAAAAATCGGCGTTTACTATAAAAAATAATACAATTTATTGCATTTGCAAAATAGTGAGAAGTATACAATACAAAAAAATCAAATTAAATTAAAATTACTATGGCGACTGCTTTTCTTGACCTTTGGCATGCCAGCTAAATGCAATAAATATCATAATAAATAGTGAATAAATAAATAGAAATAGCAGTTTTAGAATATTTTCCATATTTACACCAGTGAAATTCAAATACGTGATTGCGCAGCAGGATTATACTTCGTGAAACGTAAATATTTTGACATTTTATATTAGGTGTTTACTGATGTTCCATTGTGATCGCAAAAACGATAAACAACCGTGGTGAGAAATTGTTATCACGTCGCTTATTAACACATCGATAGTTATTTGTGATTGAGCTACAGCGCCTACTTGTATATAGCTTTACGAGAATAAAAAGTTGGAAGTGTTTATGACCGTGCCATAATTTATTAATGTTTTCACGGACACATTTTACTCATTCGTGTATTTTATTATTTTTTGTTAGTTGGCCGAATGCTAATGTACATAAGAAAAATCAACACTTGTATTATTTACATCTTTTTTGTTTTAATATTAAACGATTTCAAAATAAAAATAGGAAAATGTTTATTTCTGTTATTTTCACGATTACAAAAAATAAAGAGCAAATAGTTTTGATAAAACTTGAGTTATCGAATTAAATTCCGTCAATGTAGGATGCGACTCCCCCCCACCTTCGGTCCAGCTAGGTTAATATAAAAAATTACAGCACTATATTTCAGATTATCAATTTCAACAAAATACGCACTAGTCTGGTTTTATTTTATTTTATTAAAAACGCATTACACACAATAATATTCCCAGGGAGTTTTGGAAAAACTCGTTCAGTAAAAAATACTGCAAGCTTAAAAATATGTGATTAAGTATCAAAAATTATACGTACAATACGAGTTCAAAAAGTGCGAAAAAGATTTTAAAATTAAACTATAAGCTAAAAAGTATCAAAACGTATTCCAAATTACCCATTTGAAATACGAGATATAAAAATATCAAAAATAACATGCAAAAAATACAAGCTAAAAAAGTATAAGATTAAATATTAGAAATAACATGTAAGTATTATAATATAGTTTAAAACGTGTGAAAAAGTTTTTGAAATTTCGAAATACAAGCTTAAAAAGTATGAAAACGTATTAAAATTTACAAATACCAACATATTACAATTTCAAGTCATTCAAAGAAAACAAGACATACTCTTTTTTTAAAGTAAAGAAAACAAAATTGAGAATCAAACATATATGCTAGATTTGAGTTACGATTAAAAAAAAATCTTATTGAGATGTTTGACTTTGTTTGGCAGAACTAAGAGCATCAACGCTGATTTCCACTGAAGTCGTCGATGTACGCCAAGAGTTTCCCAATGCTAGAAAATTTCCCTCTCAGCTGCTCGATTTTTCAAATCTTTTTCAGTAAGTTTTCTAATGCCGTTTTTCATAAACATGAATAGTAGTTGAACTCTCTATATTTAGATTTGTAAGAATATCAAGTATGCACTTCTAAAAACCTATATGCGTGATAGTGGCGCTATATAATGGTAGAAATACTAATTAAAGGGTATTTTTTGTTCATATTACAAATTGATATGGACAATCGCTGTTTTCACAAAAACATAGTATTTTTAGCAGTTGATTTGAGGTACCTAATTTTTTTTTGAAATATTTGTAAAAATAATAGAACCCAAGCACATCGTTTTGAAAAATGTTGCACATTTGATGTTTTTAGAACGAGGTCTTTCATTATGATCCAGCGACGTTGTATATATGCGGCTCACGAGCCCCGCATTGGGCACCCCTGCTCTAAAGTATAAACATATTAAGTAGATCATTGTTTTCATCTACATGAAATGAAATTACCTAGAAGCTCACTTAATGTCGTCATTGATGGTTTATTTATCAGCTAATCTGACTTTCCTTCAGCGCGTAAATCCAATAACGACTATATCGGTGCGACTCGAATACTCCTACGTGTGATACCGTTTTCGTACTACATAACATTTGACTTATCAAATGAGTGAGTAATTTGAACTGTGAACATACTGAACGGGAGGAAATTGATTTATGCTATAAACTGAGATGTAGTGTTGTTGACAAATAAATAAAATCATTAACAAATTATTTAATTACCTAGGAAATAAATAAAAATGTATTGCATTTTAGATGACCCGTTTTTTAAACTATGAGCAGCTATATTACAAACAAACAAATAACGACACGAGTCAATAAACGCGTTATGTCGCAAATTTTCAAAAATTAACTGTTTTATTAGATGAAGATTTTATGAACACCCCTTTCATATAAAACCGACTGCACTATCAAAAAGTAGCAGAAAACCAATTTTGAGAGCGAATGAAGAAATTACATTATCAATAATTGTACTGGTGTTCAAAAATTTAACCTCAGATATTTCTAATTTTTGTTTTTGTCACATAACATCTTTATCTACTCATGTCTTCAAATATATTACAACAGAGTTGTTGAAGATTTTAGAGAATAGGATATGAAAGTTTAGGCATTTATTTACAGGGCTAATGACCTGTCATTTACTGGTTTTAATAGTCACTTTGGTGTAACATTCACGATTCCGTCCATGTTTGAACATCCATATTCCTTTGATTTTTCCAACTGTTGATTATTGTGAAGTTCGAAAGTCATGGAATTAGCTGCATTTTTCTCGAATTGTTGAATTTGTTATTATATAACGCACATTTTTTTCTCTGGAATCCCCGAATGTTACCATTTTCTTAAAAAATCTCATTAAAACATGTCTATTAAACTAAACAACAATCATTTATATGAAAAAACAATCATAATAGACATTATAAAAAACAAATAAAATCTTTTTTTTTAACCAATTTTTTTTCTACAGACCGGTTTCAACGCTAAAGCTATGGTTTCCTAGGACAGCGGTGCCCGTATCTTAACGGCCGTAGTGAACGGTGATGCGTTGGACAGCCGTCGTAACGGTGACTAGAGAATGGTTACCTATGAAAACGGTGTTAAATGATGTTGATATCGCCGTTTTTCTAAGAAACCACTCTCTAGTCACCGTTACCACGGCTGTCTACCGCATCACCGTTTACTACGGCCGTTAAAATACGGGCACCGCTGTCCTAGGAAACCCTAGCTTAGTATCTAATACCTTCATAAATTGAAACAATATCTCAGATGGGAAAGTGGGGGGACATTAAAGCATCTCTCTTAGAATTATTTTTTTATACATTTATTAGGGGTTTCATGAAAGACGCCGTGCAACCTCCCATGCCCACTATACCATAGGTAGCTACTGACTGAAAAATAACAAAATACACAGTTTTGAGAGTGCCAATGTGCTTGAGAAACAACTGTCATACTGTGCTCTTACTTAAGATCTTTTACAGTTTTTTCTCAAATGTCATATCTCAAAATATGCTTATTACTTCATTTTTGCTTAAGACGGCAGTATTTGGAGAGAAGATGGGATAAATAAACCAAGTAAAGGAGAGAAAAATCAAAACTCAAAAAAACTACCAAGATTTTAACATGATTACTAAAATTAGAAATTGAAATAACTTCAAAACATACGTTTTGAAAAAACCACTGAAACGGGTCATTATCTAAAAAAATCGCTTTTCTGATATGCGTAATATGATAAAAAAGCGTCTCAAACTTAAATCAATCGCTTATTTTCATAATAATCGAAGACGAATTATCGAATAATATAGTTATGACGGTTATGCGCATCGCTAATAGTTACCATACCTATTAAGTATTACTACTATATTATGATGACGTGTTTACCATAGATAACAGATGGGATGCAGTGAGGGATTAAACCGAGCTAAATGTAAAGTCAACACATTAACAGTTCATATATCGCATATCTGATAAAATAGAGTCATTACTCAAAAAAATACAATGGGGAAATATCACATACTACGAATACAAATAAAAATATGTGAATCGGATTTAGAAAAATGAATTGTATTTTCAAAATCAAAATGAATATTGCAGGGAAATATTTTCATACTTAATTTTTAAAATCAAAATATTAAAAAAAAAACGTCTTCGAAAACAAAACGTGTTTGGCCATGACAATTGCGACGTCAAGATTCGTGATAGTGTTCTATTTAAATTTAACCGAATCGTGACGTATTAGGGGTGAGGCCATCATTTTTTTTAAAAATACTACTTATCAGACAAAAAATGTTTTTTTTTTACTAGACAGTATTTCATAGACCCTAATTAATTTAAAATTGTAAAAAAAATCGTGATATTTTCCTATTTCTAAAAGAGCCTAACATCTAAAATAACACATTGTCTTAAAACCAAAAACAAACAGTCGTGCTGTTTCTCCGTAAGGGTAGGCAGAAAGGATAGAACGATATATCACTCTATCTTTGTATGCAGACCTTGCTTCGTCTACATTCATACATATTCTCAAGCACGCACGTTGATTATTCCGACTTTTGACATGTCAATCATCAATCATTTATTTGATTTATTTGTGCCATGTATTTCTCTGTCTTCCTCATTTTCTGCATCCATCAACATCCGCATCGTGAATTCATTAAGTCGTTCTTTCGCTGTCCATTCGCTCCATATGTCCAAACCAACGCAGCACTCCTTTCTTGATTTTTTACACATTTGTGCACCTATCAAGCATCGTTTTCACACATCACAAATTCGCCTTAGAGAAACGTTGGTTTCTTTATTTCGTTTTTTTTTTATTGAATTTTGCACCCTTGTATGCAATGCTATTGATTGTGTCATATAACATAAGAAACATTTTTTTTTTCGAATTACAGTTTTGTTCTTTTTTTAAAAGTGGGTTTACTGCATATTATACATTACAATTGATTAAAATTAAACGTTACTTTTAAGTGCTTTATTCATTGTTCCGTTAACTAATTCTTGCATTTATTTACTACACTGCGACCATAATATAAATAATATGTTAAAAGTGTCCAGGAATTAAATGAAAGGGATGAAACCTAACGTTTTCCTTCCTTTGGCACTAGCTCCAGGATACCACTCGATAGTTTTATTAGCATTTTACGTTATTTGAATTATCTGAACACATTATCTTCGATCGATTGAAAATAGGGTTTTTTTTCCATATGTTTTTCATTACGATGTGTTTCAAAGCGCTGTCGCTTTCTTGACTTACCTTCAGGAAAGGAAGTGACGTCAGGGACAGTGAAAAGCAAGACAAAGTCCGCCGGATTTCAAAGGATAGAATGGTTTGACATTTGACTTAAAATGCACATAAACCTAGAACAGGTAAAATTATGCATAAGTATTTTTCAGCTAAAGAGATTTTTTTCATAATTTATTATGTTTATTTAACTCAAATCAGAATTTTTCGAAATATTTTATCGGATGAGCAATATTTTACTCCCAAATCTCCAAGGATTCCCAAAAAATGTTTACACACTATCATATTAATTATCTATCTGATTGTTCCATACATTTTTATTTCTTTTGGAGAATTCCAGAACGTTCTTACTTAGAAACCTGAAATTCCAAATAGCTAAAATCACGAAAACCTTAACGAAACTATTGGGAATTTTTATTTCCGTTACACGGACCATTAGTGTTTTTTTCCGAATAAGAATAGTTAACACAAGAGTCACAGAGTTTGTTCGTATGTAGCGGAAACGAGAGCAAAATACGAATTTTATTGCATTAGAGTGGAATAGAATAATGGGATACGAACGAACTTACGAAACGAAGGCATGACATGGGTCACAATTTTTGGTATTCAAAATTTGGGCGTGAATTTGATTTTTAGGATTTAGGTACAAGTGATTATGAACATTCTGTGTTTTGGAAATTAAGGATAAAGGGTACTGGATTTCATTTTTGGTTTTTGGCTTTTAAGTTTTCAAAATGGGTGAGTTAGTGAGTATGCAGTAATTAGAAACGCCTTTTTTATTTAGTAATTAATTCAATGTCTTTCTTTCTTAGTGTTAATATGTCAATAGATTCTACTCAACTAAATAAAATAGACGTTACTGGCCATTTACTGCTTTTCAAACTAGTAACGCCGACCTAATAATCAATTAACTTTGAAATTCGAATACGAGTAGGTACATTAATTTCAGAGGTTTTTAATAACGGAATAAAAACGTTTTTAAAAACGGAATAAAACAAAAAATAAGTCAGAACAGTTTTTTAAATTAAGTAATCTTTAAGACTTTTTGCAGTTTAGTCTCATTTATTAGTGAAAATAATAGAATTGTGGTTATTTGAAGAAGATAATTCAAGTACTAGTAGATGCGTATTTTTTTCTGATTCCAAATATGTAATTAACTAATTTTCGGAAAAAATATTAGATGCGTCCTTTTTTCTTATTATGGCAGTATTGTATTCATAGCTTTTTTTCCTTTTTTCAGTTAGAATGTTAACTTATAATAACTTCTTTTAAGATTGTTTTCTGACTTGCTTATTGAATTTTAAAATCAGTTCAAATCTTGTGTTTCACTTACTTTGAGTTCCGTTTAATTTATTTTTAAAATTGTTTATTTTTTATTTTTTTCAATTTAGTTGAGATACAAAAAAGTGTGTGAAAATAAGAAAAAATAAAAACCCAGCTATCCACGAAACCAGCTTATCAGCAGATATAAATATAAAAAAAGTTGCAAAAAAAATAAATCTAAAAATTATATAAAAATAAATATCTTTTCATATCGTGATAATAATAAAATGTAACTCTAAAAGTTCTCACTGGCGATTAAAAAAGCACAATACGGCATAGTGGTAGGATATGGATAGGAATATCATCCTTATTATAGTGGTAGAATAAGGATGGTAATACCATTTTTATTCTATCACTATGCTTAAGCGAAACTTTATACCAGGTTTATAAGTAAGGCCCATTATGTTTTAAAAATAAGTTTGAATAAATGTTTTACAATGTGCGTTCTTCAACACCCTACAGATTTAATTTATTCCATTCATTGTCCATAAAGACGTTTCTTAATCTATTAAAACGATATGCTCTTTGGCCCCTTTGTAATATTTTTTCTCTATAAAAATATATATCAATAAGGCTCGGTCGAATAATTCTCTATCGTAATATCCGCTTCACAATTGCTTTTATGAGACCGAAGATTGATACGGCACCCGTTCAAAGTATATTGTAAAGAATAATAAAAGACTTAAGCTTATTTCCAAAATTTTATTGGCCGCTTTGATCAGAGGAGCAATCACATAACCTATTGGTCGAACTTTGATGAAATCATTGTGATATGTATTCTATTTTTATTTTGTACAGAAAACCAACAGTTCTAAAAAATATTATGGTTCAATACATTTAATAAATATTGCACAGGCTCAGAACCAAAACCAGGTTTCCATAAATTGTACAAATTGTCAAGTAATGAAATACAATAAAACATACTGTTAAAAAATGAATACATATGGTATTATTACAATATTTGAGTTTGTCCAAATGTTTGTAGACAAAAGACTGGATTTCACCCCTTCGGGAGTCATTAAGATTAACAAATTACAACAGGGATGGAGAATACCCTAAAGAAGGGAAAATGGAAGTTAATCTTAATGACTCCCAAGGGAGTGAAATCCAGTCTTTTGTCTACAAACATTTGGACTAACTCAAATATTGTAATAAAACCAACTGGTCCAAGAAGAAGTTTAAAAATTGTAAAATTGTTTTCAGGCGTTGCCTAGTATGTGAAATAATTCAGTCAAATGAATCTCTTCACAACAATTTAGGTTTCAGCTCTTTAACTTCACTAAAATCAACAAATTGAAGAAACATGTATGTTCAAACATAGGCAAAATGGTGAATGTTACACAGTGTGTAAAGTGGCCACTGAAACCAGCCATTGACAGGTCATAAGCCGACAGACCATTTATACAGATATCTTAATGTTCTTTTATAGATAAAATTGAAGACAAACGTTCACTTTTTTTTATAATACGGGCCCTTTGCAGGTATGTATTTAATTATATTAGTACATAAATATGCGCTATACCGCGCTATAAATGCGTTCAATTTATCAGCTTAGGTGAACATTTTTATTACCATCATCCCATCCAAATATATTTATTTTTAAAATAAAAATACTAATCTCAAAGGTGTCCTTAAAGTCATAAAACCGGTCACTGGTTATTCTTAATTTGTGGATGTAAGTACTCGTATCATTCGTCTTTTACTTCTTTAATAAAAATATTTATCAGACAGTGCCTTGGCGCAGTTAGTATGACAGCTAACTGTGAAGTTGGCGTGGCGGGTTCAATTCCCGCCAGTTGTAAGAAAAAAATCTAAGATTCAAAAAAAATTAGTCTGGGTGTTGTGGTGTATTTTTCACTACCTCCTTCCATATCCCCTCGTTCCCACCTGCTGACTAGCCTCATAATAGAGGCTTAACCCCCTCTTTATGACAAGCCTCTAAAATATAAACTCAAATTATTCCTTAAAATAATAAAGAAAAGTAATAATTATATATAAAGCGAGTAAATATGCGTCGGTCTCGTGGTGTAGTGGTCAGCGCATTTGCTTACCATGCAAGAGGTCTCAGGTTCAATTTCCGACATTGTTGACATGAACCATTTATTCAAAAAGTTGTTTTAACACTATAATATTTCATAGTACCTGAAACGTAAGACCGAAAAAAAAACGTAAAAAAACCAACCCCAACCAAAATCCAAACTTCACGCAAAAAAATATAAATTTAAAAAAAAACAAGATTTACTGCAATTGGTGTATCGGTGCAGAGCCCTATGGACCATTAGGTGTGGAAAGGAAATGATAATTATGATGATGAAATATGTGTTTTCTTAAATAAACATATTATTGCGAAAACATATTAGCCGTCCCGTTAAGGGGAAAAAAATAAATGGTCACATTAGTCATGAGCCTTGTAAACGGGTGGAATTCGATATTCCTCCCTCAAAAAAGGCAATCTTGTATCTCGTCTCCGTCGACACGTGGTTGACACATATGAACTTTAAGAGCTAAATCATACTTGAAAGTAAATATTCTGCCCAGGTACAATGTAAATCCGAAATCTTTTACATACCTTCATATTATATTCAGCCAAATCAAGTTAAAATATTTTTTGGGAAACCGGTCACAGTCGTAATTAAGATACAGTAACATCAAAATAAATTTAAAAAAAGACTGAACTGTATGAAAAAATACACCAGTAGCTTAATCACAAACAACTATCGACGTGCTAATAAGCTACGTGATAACAATTTCTCACTATGGTTGTTTATCGTATTCGCGATCACAATGCAACATCCGTGAAAACCTAATATTAAATATCAAAATATTTAACATGTTACAACAGAGATGAAGAACATTTAAGAGAAGGTGATATAGAAGTCTAGGCATCTACAGGGCTTATGACCTGTCATTGACTGGTTTAAGTGGTCATTTTACACACCTGGTCCATGAAGAAGTATAGAAATTGAAAAAATAAAATTTTCAGGCGTTGCCTAGTATGTAGGTGAAATAATTCAATTAGATAAAAAGCGTTATGAACTCGGGTTAGCGAACGCGACTAAAACAACACAGAAAAATTCGTGAATTTAAAAACAACTTTGGTACTGCCCCTACGGATAAATAGTATTGTTAAGTAAATTTTTAAATTTTGTTAAATTTTAACATTTTTAAACACGTTTGTTAACGTAATATATTTTTAAAAATATTTTGAAAATTTATGAACGCCTAGTCAGATTTGACTTTCCAACCACTGTGCGGCGGTTGGCAAGCCAAATGTCAAGAAAAGCAGTCGCTATAGTAATTGCAATTTAATTTTCACTTTTTTGTATTAGATACTCCTTACTTTTTGAAAGTCCAATATATTGCATTCTTTTTTATAGTAAACGCCGATTTTCCGTCAATGAACTGTATTGATTTACGAGAAAAAGAGCGTTGGCTTAGAAATTACACACGCGTTGACTTATGACTTCGATAACTTAAGCATGTTCATCATTGTTATTTGTGATTGAGCTACTTTTGACATGAAATAATTACAAAATACAAAAATTGAGACGATAAAAATTGTGCACAAAATTGCAATAGGAAACATACAAGACGATGATATAACATGAAAGGAAAATCAACAATGTTTTGAGTTTGTCCAAATTGTAGACGAGAACTGGATTCAACCCCCTTCTTCTTCTTTTTCAGCCTTGTTTCTCCACTGCTGGATAAAGGCCTCTTCCAAACGTTTCCATTCCTTCCTATCACCCGCTTTCATCATCCACATTTTACCGGCAACAGAGGCAATGTCGTCGACTTATCTTCCCTGTGGCCTTCCAGCACTTTTTTTGTTTGCCCATGGTCTACACATGATTATTCTGGGTGTCCACCCGCCATCATTTTGTCTCGCCAAGTGTCCTGCCCACTGCCATTTCAATTTCGCTGCACGATCCATGATATCCACGACTCCGGTTCGGCGCCTTATTTCTTCATTTCTTACTCTGTTTCTTAGACATACACAGGGCATCTGTTTTTCCATGGATCGTTGCGTTTATTTGAGTTTCTGGCTCCTTTTTTGTGTTACAGACATGGTTTCTAGTCCGTGTGTTGTCATCGGTAATATGCTCGATTCATATACTTGTCTTTTTAAGCATAAAGAGACTTCTTTATTTTTTTAAATATATTTTAGTTTGCCGAAAGCAGCCCAACTTAGCCCTATTCTTCTTGGTAACTCCGCTATCTGGTTATCTTTACCAAGTTTGACTTTGTGTTCTAGATATATGTATTCATCAATCACTTCGATTTTATTGTTGTTAGTGAAAATATCTCGTTCTGTTGGACTCAAAATCTTTGTTTTATGAATATTCATTTCCAAATTAATCCATTTTGAAGCCTCATGCAGTTCCATAATCATTTCGCCTAGTTCATCCATGTCTTTACTTATGACCACTATATCATCTGCAAATCTGAGGTGCGAACCCCCGGCGGATCTGTTAATATTAACATATTACAACAGAGATGAAGAGCTTTTTAGAGAAGGTAATATGGAAGTCTAAGTATCTACAGGGCTTATAACCTGTCATTAGGTGGTTCAAGTAGCCACTTAACACGCTGTGTAATATTCACTATTCTACCTATATTTGAACATATACATTCCTTCGATTCTTCCATCTGTTGACGTTTGTAAAGTGAAAGAGATAAAACCTTTATTGTTGCGGGTGTGATTCATATAATTAAATTACTCCACCTACATACTACCTGGTCCAAGAAGTAAAAATATTGAAAAATATTTCATCACAGTTCTTCATCTCTGTTTTTTTATGTTAATATTAATTTAAAATGCTGACATACAAAAATATGATATATATATTTTTTTCCAGTAAAATGGCTTATTGGTGCAGAGCTAATTGCTTCCAGACAAAGGGGAAAACAATGTTTTTATACGGTAGAGATGATTAACATAATAAATAAATAAAAAAAATAAAAGACAAAAACTTCTTCAAAAATTTGAGCCGAAATACTAAACAAAAATGATAAATTGAATTAAAAAATTAACCTTAAAAAGAACACGATGACCACACTAACCAGATTGACTTTATGGGCCTTACTTAGAAACCTGTTATACGGATGGTATTCTCATTCTTCCACTATGTCTAGACGTAACCTTATACCAGGTTTATAAGTTAACCGCTATATGTTTATATAACCCTGACGGGTTTTTTAAAACTATGAATATAAAAATAAAATAAAAGTGGGGCTTTCCGTAGATATCTATATTTATAAATAGCAATTTAGTGTCCTCGATAGACTAAATAACTAAAAATGATGGGCTTTGTCATGATTATAATTAAAACTCTTAAAATCTTCAATATGTTCTGTAGAAAAAAGGTAGGAGCGCTAATGTTTTATTCATCAATGACCAGGGCTTTATACGAGGAGATTGCATTTACAAAAAAATTGAGTGGAATAAAATGCACCTCTGTTGGTAAGAAGGGCAGAGTTTGACATTTGCAAAAAGAATTATTTATTTGAGAATGAATTATTTCAAGTTTTAGAATTCAATCATAAACAAATACCTAGGAACCTACTTACCAATCTTACACTATCTTTTTTACGTTTATCCGTGTATCATTATAATGTAAAGTTTTGTAAGTTTACTAAATGACTTTAATCTTTAGAGATTAGAGAAAACGCGGTCTGACTTTTCTTATTAGCGTATTTTCTCCCTAGATTATGGTTTAGAACTGTGATTTTTTAGACACTATGAGTATACACTACTGGCATGTCCCTAAAGATAAATCGTTCATTATGGTAACTAAAACCATCCAAAATCCCGTTAAAATGCTCATTTTTATCCCCTGTCTTCGGCCAACGGTAAACACATTTGAAAAGTATTTTTGAAAAATGCAATATGTGCTAATACAGATCTTTCTATTCCTATATTCTGTCTAAAAGAAAAACAAAACCGGGTCAGTTTTAATACACAAAAATCAAACTTTCGATTGTTTTAATTTAATCTACATATATACGAGTTCACTCAAATCCAGCAATGGCAAAGCATTGCCTGGTTCAGTTCGTTATTTATATTATTAAATACATCTTGAATAACTGGAATTGCGAAATTTTATTTAAACCTAAATTTTATGTAATTGTATTAGTTTCCTTTATACAATTAATCAACTCGGAATAAAATTATCAAGGAAACAGCAAACTATTCGCGATGCGTCGTTTCCTTGTTTGTAATAATTTTGGCTAATGAATTAATCAAATCATCTCTTTAGCCTCGCCACACAAAGAGAACTCAACCAAATTACTTGTGATTACAATTATTATAACGAGTGAAGGCTTTTTTTACTAGTGTTTTTAAAGCTAAACAAATCGATTCAGTCTTATTAAAACTACTTAAAAATAATTTCAACAAAACTTTTTCTATTTATCAAAGTTATTGATCATTTTTATATACCGTACGCTCGAAGACGGCAGATAAACACGGGAGCTTTTATTAATTTCCGGATGGTCCTAGCTATCATAAACAAAAAATATTAAAAAAGCAAAAGAGAGTCACTCAGATACCAACAAAATATTAAAATGCTTAAATACCACACAAGTCATGGTCAAAATAGCTTTGCCTTCAAAGGTGTAAAAAATCAAAGTAATCTTACCAATAAACTAAAAACTATTAAAAATAATATATCAGTAAATAAATTTAAAATAAATCTAAAGAAATTTTTTGAACACCTGTAAAAACTACATTTAATTTTAATTAGTATGAGTGCATTATTATTTTATGTTTTTTCTTTATATATCCTATGTTTTTTTTTTTTATCATGTACTTGTATTTAAAATTATATACCTATACTCTTATAATAAACAATAAACAAATACAACAGTGTAAGTCACTCTCCAAGCACAAGAGTTAGTCTCTTTTTTGGAGAGTTACAGTGATAACATTTACTATACGTGTAAAAGTAAATATGTATAGAATTTTTAAAAAAACATGTACCTTTTATGAAATTTACTAAAAAAAAAATTAAAAAAAATAGAGACTCCAATGCTAAAAATCTATAATGCATAAAAAAACAATACTCTAATGCCATAATCCAGGAAGAAAATATAGGAACACGCTTGTATGAAGGAAAGCCATGCCGCGTTTTCTCTTTTTTTTTTAAAAGGAATAACCCGCTAAGCCTTTATTTCAAAGGCTTGTCAGCAGGCAGGAAAGAGAGGATATTTCTGGAAGCAATGAAAAATACACCATAACACCCAGACCAATTGAGAAAAAAATATTTCTTGGATTTCTTTCTTGCAACTGGCGGGAATCGAAACCGCGACGCCAGTCTCACAGTTAGCCGTCTAACCAACTGCGCCACGGCGCCTATCAAAACTTAAAAACCATAATAATTTTGATTGTGTTTTTTCAATTTAATAAAAATAATTATTTAAAAAATCAATTTCTATAAAGGTAACGGATTTTGGTCAATTAAAGAACCTCAAAGAGTTAAAAGATTAAGAGAGGTTTAAAAAAATATTAAAGACTATCAAACTTAGCCAATTAAAAAAAAGTGTATTATAAAATTAAAATCAATCAAGGGAATACACGTTCTCTCAGTACATATCGGTGTATCTACTTAAAACTTGAAGGTAGAGTCGATAGTTTTTCTTCGTAATCGCTTAGAAGAATTTATCCTCAAACATCATGGTTAAGGAATGACTTTTTTATTATTTTAATTGCCCTTCTGGATTCACAAATTAATTAAATTAATATGTTTGTTCCAACAAAAAAGTCATTATACCAGAAAAATAATTTCTGAAAAGCGTTAAGTTAAATGCAAATAAACAGCACAAAATGTTCTAGTAACTAGTTTTCGAAATAACGTTTTCAATATTATACTATTAATAAGCAAGACGTGGTTTGAAGTTGCTGTAAAGTTCTATGTAAAGAAGTGTTCTCTGTATGTTAAGAATGACGTTGCACCTTCGAATACAGTACAAATTGCACATTATAAAATGATAACCTACGCCATGTTGGAATGAAATTTCCTCCTAACTCCTCGCAAGTTGCAATGTTCCCGTCAAACTTATGTACACCGTACGCCATTACTAATTCAAATCGTTCTGGAATACTGTACTTGTCACTAATTCAGAAACTCTAAGAAAGCGGCGGAACCCGCAGAAGAAAATTGCCAGTTGAATAGAAATTGCAAATGATTTATGATGAATCCTCTTTTATGTCGGTTAGCTATTTCTATCAACAGCATTTTTACTTGTCCTTTAACACTTTGTATCCCGGAGCCGTGTAAACACGTGATTATATAACCACGCGTTGAGTCCCGGTCCCGTGTTTTCACGTGGTTTACCAACTAGTGACTTTTATTAGTACTTTTTAGCTGCTGGTAAACCACGGGAAAACACGGGACCAGGACACAACGCGTGGTTATTATAAGCGTGTGTTTACACTGCAACTGCTCCGGGATAAAAAGCACAAAAAAAAGTGAGACCCTGTATATGTGCGAACATTGCAATGTGTAGCTCTCCATAAAGGCCAATGTCGGCAAAACTGTCATACAAAAATGCTTTGATTAATTATTTTTAATAAATATGAGATGTTTCAATTAATTTAACACAGTATTTTCATAATTATGATACTTTTAAGAAACCCTTCATAAGCATGAAATTTCAAAAAAATGAGCCGGGCACAGGGTTAATTCTATGTGTATTCGGCCGGTACTCAAAGTGTTAAGACCTGGTCAATATGTCGATTACAGGTTTATTTGTTTATCGTTTTATTTTCTTATTTTTATTTACAATATTTTGAGTTTGTCCAAATTTTTGTAGACAAGGACTAGATTCAACTCCCTAGGGAGCTATCAACAATAATATATTACAACAAAGATG
Organism: Micrasema longulum; assembly: GCF_059751315.1. NCBI lineage: Eukaryota > Metazoa > Arthropoda > Insecta > Trichoptera > Brachycentridae > Micrasema > Micrasema longulum. The sequence goes on from NW_028277772.1 coordinate 619,068, forward strand.
AAGAACATTTTAGAGAAGGTAATATATAAGTCTAGGTATCTACAGGGCTTATGATCTGTCATTGACTGGTTTATATGTCCACTTTACACACCGTGTAACATTCACCATTCTGCCCATATTTGAACATCTATATTCCTTCAATTCTTTCATCTGTTGATGTTTGTGAAGTTAAAGAGCTGAAACCTTTATTTATGCAGGCGAGATTCATCTAATTAAATTATTTCACCTACACACTAGGTAACGCCTGAAATTTTTTAATTAAACTATTTTTTTTTACAGACTTTCCTGACATATCATATTTAGTCATCTAGAACAAAGTAGGCAAAACGACATATTTTTTACATACAATATTTAGCCATCTTTCAATAAAAATGACACACTATCGAAATAGAGTAATAGTTGGCAAAACAAGATAATGTTTGACGTATCATATTTTGCCAGCTAAAACAAAGACGGCAAAGCAAGATGTGTTTGACATATCATAAACTGTCAATCGTCTCTCTATTTCTAAATATGGTATGTCATTTGTGTTGTTATGTCATGTTTGTCATTAAGTGACTTATCGCAATTTGCAATCTTTGGATATAGAAAAATAGACATAAGTATTCTAAAGTGACTCAAAACTCTTGACTGGGATGACAAAGATATTAACATCAACGGTGGACTCATTAGCTCAGATTCGCAGATGATATTTGATGATATTTGCCAAAGATGAGAATTAGCTTGAAAACATGATAAATGAAGTTAGTACAGCATCCTTGAAAATAATAGTGAAACAAATGTTTCAAAAATCAAAGTAATGAGTGATGCAAACCAATCATCTAACATCTTGGTAAATCATAGAAAAAGTTGAAAGTTATATACGAGTACCTAGGTCACGAAATTAATCTTGGAATTGTCAAGAGGTGGAAATAGAAAGAAAGCGAGGACTAGCATGGGCTGCCTTTAGTAATATTTCGTATATCCTGAAGTCTCCGAAATACCCACATTTCTTAAAGAAGAAACTTGTTTATGCTTGTGTCCTCCCTGTATTAATATATGCCTGTAAAACTTTTGTGATTTTTAAATTTTTACATTTATTTCATTAAAAAAAATATATCAGTGACACAAAGAGCTATGGAATGGAGAATGCTGGGTATTTCGTTGAGAGACAGAAAAAACCAACACGTGAATAAGAGCGAGATTGAAAGTCACCAATGTGGTCTACAGGAATGCCAACCAGAAAAGAAGCTGGGCTAGTCATATATGTACATAGCTAGAACCACAGACTCTAGATGGACTAAAACAGTCCAGGAAAGGTAGCCCAGAGCAGGAGAATAAGTTTTTGCAGGCCTAAGGCAAGGTAGTCTGATGGCAAAAGACGGTTTGCAGGAAGTGGTTGGATGCGATTGTCTCCGTGGACGTGGAAATTTTAGGGAGAGGCCTATGTTCACCATTAGACAAGAGTCAGCTGATGATTAAAATGACACGGCTAATATTTAACCCTATTAAACGAAGACATACCACGTTTTTCTACATTTTAGACCTCATCGAGATGAATCCGATGATAAATATTACTCAATATGCCTAAAAAGTTTCATATCATACTTAGCCGTCTTTCAACTGAATTGCTACACAAAAAAATAAATATTTTTTAGTAATTGCAATATTACGAGTATCATTAGTTAATGCCAAAAACTTAATCTTAACATATCCTTATAATTAGTTCAAGGGTTATACTGCGAATAAATAAACTGGGCTAAATAAGGTACAACAGACAATAAGGAGAAATGAAAGCCTCTAGTTTCCCATAGTAAGTGACCCAGATATAAGGGATTTGGATTCGGTAGCGGCAAAATCTTTGTTAAAATTCGGAGCACGCGTGGAATATGTATTTAATTTTGTATGATTCACATGGTAGGCAAAACAATAGGCTTTAGCAAATAAAACATAGTAGGCCAAGTATTTAATAAATATATAATGTGACCATACGTCGCGTTTTAAGAGACCTTGTGTTGCTGTCCCTAACATATTTTTCATGTAATGAAGAAGAAATAAAAAATATTCAAATTAAACAGAGAATAACACTCAAAACAAATAACGTCGCCGTTCAAACAAAAGCCACTAACCAAAAAAAACTTATTTTAAGAAATAGCAATGTGAAAATTTGGAGACCAAGAAAATTATATTTTTGTGATTTAAAGGTCATGTATTTATACAGGCGCTGTGGCGAAACTAGCGTTGTGGGTTTGATTCCCGCCAGTTGCAAGAAAAAAATTCAAGAAAGATTTTTTCTCAATTCGTCTGGGTGTTGTGGTGTATTTTTAATTACCTCCTTCCATATTCCCTATTTCCCACCTGCTATCAAGCCTCATAATAGAGGCTTAGCGGGTTATTCCTTTTTTTATGTATAAAATATAATTCACTCATGTCTTTTAAATAAATTCCATTAGTAACTTTTTCCTTTTGATACATTAAAAAATATGTGGAAGGTTTTTAATAAGACACGGTGGTTAAAAATTGATTAATTGACTTTGCTTGTTTATAATCTAGAAAATTAAATAAATAAAAGTTAGTGAAAGAAAGGAAATATAAGGGATAAAATTGTGGCTAAAACCTATTTTGAATTTAAAGAAGTATTTTTTAACGCGTTGTTTTAATGTTTTAATGGATAACAATGTAAAGTTTCAGTCAGTAAAAAAGTAATCGGATTTCTAAAACTTTTTTTCTTACCTCTTAAAGAACATTATTTTATGCTTCGAATGGCATATTTAACTTACAACTGTCATTTTTTGGGTAAGCAAGAACGGCTACGATATATTCAAATGTAAGAAATTTTAAAAAAAGACATTCTGACAGTAAGGCACTCTTCACACATGCCACGCAAATCCACCCGGCCCGGTAACTTTACCGCGTTCATCCTATAAACGCATACACAATATGTCACCTTTTGTAGGGTTAACCCAGTAAAATTACCGGGCCCGGTGGATTGGCGTGGCGTGTGTGAAAGGGGCCTAAAGCAGCCATTTGAATATTGAGTGTTAACATACGTCGTGTCTGATTTTTTTAAATTAAAAAATGAGCACGAAAAGTATAACAAAATTATAAAAAAACTTTCGTCATTCGAAAGAAAATTTTCTGTTCTACAAGAAATTGTGTTTGCTTTTACGTTACGGGTATTATTTTATTTGATTAAAAGCCTTCAAAATGCAATGTCAAGTAGACGAAATCGAGGATTTTCAATATTTCTTTCTGTTCGCGTTCAATCGAGAAAATAAATCTCCTAAAGGTGCTCGTAATATTCGCGCAGTATAATCATAAAGATGCTACGAATTATTAGCTAATTTGTTGTAAAATAATAAAAGAGAATACATTATTTGAAAAAAAGTTTTTTTGTTAGGTCGTCTTTTTTTTTCGAACGAACACAGTGCACAACCTAATATAGTGATAGAAAATAAAAATTATACGTATCCAACAAACAAAATACATTCATAACATAAAAAAAAAATAAAAAAGATAAGATTATTGGTGAGGAGAAAAATAAAGTATTAAATCTCACTGCACTAAGGTCTTAAACTATAAAATAAGTTCACCATCATCATTCTCCTTCCGCACCTAATGGTGTATAGGGAACTGTATTGGTACACCAATTGCAGCGTATCTTGATCATTTTTGTTACACGAAGGTAAGATGATCAGTCTTACGCCTCAGGTACTAGTCTAGGAACTATGAAATAAAAAAACACTTCTACCTTACTCTACTAACCCTTTCCAAATATTTTTTTTACTCTAATAATAAATTAAACTTCAGACCTGCTGGAAATATTAAATTTTATTACCCACGGATATTTAAAAAAAATTTATTCAATGAAAGGATTTAAAAAAATGAAAATAAAATGTTTATAGCGCAGCCTATACGAGTATGCGATCAAAAATACAGCTAATTACTAAAAGTCCTTTTTAGTTACTTCTACTTTTCTGCTAAAAATAATCGTGTTATAGTCCGGACTCCAAAAGAATTCCATATGCAAAATATGCAGACCGCATTCTGACTTCTGCAGGCTTATTCTGTCACAATTTCGTACAAATGGTGCATAGGGCACTGCATTAATACGCCAATCGCAGCGTATCTTAATCATTTTTGTTACATGAAGGTAAGAATATTTCATAGTCCAGGGACTATGAAATATTCTGGTGTGAAAACACCTTTTTTTAAAAAAAAAAATATTTTATTTTTATACCAGTAAAATGACTATAAAGTGCAGAGCCAATTCTACCATATAAACATATAAACATGAACATAAATATAAATATAATCAAAAATATAACAATAAATATAACAATAAACATAAATATAACAATAAACATAAATATAAACATAAAATAAAATTAATTAATTTTTAAATTTATATTTCATATCAACCATATCGGGAATCGAAGCCGAGACCGCTTGCATGGCAAACGCGCTGACCATTACACCACGCGGCTGGCTACAAATGTACGATAAATTACCTTAAGAAATGTTATATTAAAATATTCAATCTAATATGTTAAAAAGAAGTAAAAAGCATAAATGTTTTATTAATCGATCTACCAGGGTTGCATTTGAGGAGAATGCATTAGCAAAAAAATTGAAAGACGTTGTTTTTTTGTGTATAAAAAACAGTTCGTTTTTGAATATTTAAAAACAGCATTTATTTTTTGTGGATCTGAATCAGATTCTTTCCTTAAATTCCATATAATTTCTACCCATTTTTTTTTTACTTGATTATTGGTAATACTATAATAATATTAAATTCAAAACATTTTTGAAAATCGTATTCCTACGTAAGTACACCCCTTTGTTGGTGAGAAGACCGGAGCTTGACGTTTGCAAAAAGAATTCAATATTTGAAAAAATATTTGTTTTACGTTTTGGAATTCAACCAGTAACAAGTACCTAGGTACCAACTTAAATGAAATATTTGAATATTAGCAATTTTTAGTTTTGGAATTTAATCATAAACAAGTACCTAGCAGTGGCGAATGGTGATTTTATTTACAGGTAAGCTATAAAAAGTATAATATACAAGTATTTGTACCTATATAGGAGGTACATAATATAATGTAAGTAATATATACCATAAATTGATATTTTTCTGTGATTCTGTGTGATACAACAACTCTCATCCATGAAATCAACTCAAACGATGTAACTTCGTGATATATTATATTATATGGATATATTACCCATTACTTTAATATATGATTCATTATAAAAAAAAACAAAAATACCACTATGAATTCAGTCGATATTAGGTATTCAATTTAAATGTCAACTGGCTGCATTGTTCTAGTAATTACTAGTTCTTAAAACGGCCGCGTGGAGTGCTATATGTCCTGCACTATGACGCATGAAAGTTATTATGGTCTTATGTCATAAGTACCATCCCAAAGAAAAATGGTCCTTAAGAAACAATGTTTGAAATACTGTTTTCCAAATCAAGAATCTTCAAATAATTTGTGTAATCTGTAAGTTTAATCTAGGAGAAAAATCCCACACTGGGGTTAGTACATTCAAAATATAGTATACTTATTTGTATGAAAAAATAAGCTGGAATAATCGGCTAGTTTCTTGGCTCACGGCAGGCGCTAGACGCGCTTTATTAAAATTTATATTAATGTTAGGATAAAAATACAAACGATGGAAATGATTTAAAATAAATGGAAATTATTTATTTGTTTTTCTGTAAATAAAGTTACAATAAAACATTATTATTGTTAGTCAAATATAATGGTAAGCTGTGCATAATCGCTTCTATACGCGGTTCGCCCCTGGTACCTAGGTACCTACTTATCAATGAAAAGTATTTTTCCAAGCTAATAGCAGGCAAGCCAACGTTCGGAGAGGACAACGTCTGACGGGTCTGCTAGTTTACTTGTAAGTTATAAATTAAAAATACTTGGTACACTTCCACTTATTTTTTTGACCAATTAGAGCTTTTACCCTCTAATAGGCATCTTTAGACTGGTAAATATTATAAAGTGTAAGGATAATTTATGGATCTTTATGTTCTACTTGTAATTTTTTTATGTATTTTGCACATGTTGAACATAAAGGCCTTTTTCTAACATTTCCGAACATAAAAATAGCTTCGGGACACTATTTTCCTTCACTAAAGTAATTTCTAAACACAAAAAGCTGATGATGGCACATAGTAACCTAAAACCTTTCATGGTCCTTACTGGCACCGGAAGTGTAGACCAATATAAATGTTACAAATATGAGCAATATACGCTGCGTTTGGCGTACCAATACAGTGCCCATGCACCATTTGATTCATAAAGTAAATCGAGTCAAAAGTAATTGCTATAATGCAAAGTTAACTTTATACCCATCATATAAATGAAAATACAATTATCTTTATAATAATGTTTGAAAACTTCATAATTGGACAGTAAAATAGATTTTAACGAACTCGGGAACGCCAGCCGAGAAATTCATGAATTTAATGTGAAAGCACACTATCATTGGTAACTTCTATCTATTTTAAGTGCTATTATTAGTAAGCAATTAAATTAGTTAGGACGTTTTAAAAAATATATAAAAAATTGGGGATATATTAATTTGTCAAGGAAAATAATATTGGCTAATAACAAGTGCACAGGAAAAAACCACATGATTTATTTATGTACTATGTAGGTATTTACACAAAAGTACTCAGTAAAATGTATTCTTGCAGTCGAAAATGACAAACTGTGACTAAAAACAAGTATATAATTTAGTTTAAAACTGCTCAAGTTAAAAAAAAAAATTAAGTCAATCAACCGGCTTATGAAAGTCCTAACAAATTGGGATAAATGAGAATAAATAACACTTAATCTAAACAATCTTAAAATTTGTTTAAATTTACAAAAGGTACAAATATGGCTAATCACATTGCAAGTATATCATTGCGAGTCAGGAGTGACAACACCGTTTGCTTCTTGAATGCTTGCCTTTGCTGTAGGAACACATCGATAGTACCGTTAATGAGATTTCGTTCACTGTTCTGAGGATCCTCGACAGAGGGGAAAAGAATCCGATGTTAGTTTTATAATTTCCCACAGAAAAGACAGGATTGGTACGCAAGTTACGGCGAGGCACATTAAGGTTAATCTGAGCAAGGATATCATGGCCATCTATACAGTTAGATATTAGCGGCCTCCGTGGTGTAGTGGTCAAGACGCTTGACTCACGCACGGAAGGTTCCGGGTTCGATTCCCGGTGAGAACACAAAAATTAAAAGTGTGATTTTTCTCAAGCCTGGGTGCTCTGTGATGTAATTCACCACTGTAATTAGGCCTCCTGGCCTGTTGTGGTGCAAAAAAATGATAAAAATGTTAAAAAAATAATTTGTGCAAGAATATCAAACCAGTCAAAATCCTTCTAAATTCTAAGCTAAAGATATGAAAGTACTCATAATAGAGAATTATAAAAGTCGATTCCTAATTGAATGAAATATATGTATGTTTATGTAATAATATTTAATTTTTATTTTTGCTATTATTTGATTATGTACTTGCTTCCACTTTCCATTATGTTGTATCCCAACTCAACACGGGCCCTTGGCCTCATAGAGTTTGTGATACGTTAATATTGTTTTTTTTTTTGTAGTTTGTATGTATTTGTATGAATAAACAAATATATAAAATCTAATTCTAAACAATTAAAAAAAATTGACGTTGCATCGATTTAATCTGCGTTATATGAATATTATAATTAGGATACCACATTATAGAATGAAATTCAAGCAAGCTACGAACAAATAATTTGTACAATGTAATTGCAATTTTGTGGGCTTTTGAATGGCTTGGATACTCGCCAAATAAATCCACAGATTTTGGACGCTTTTTTGAACATGTGTTCAATTGTAATTATCAATGTTGAATTTAAGTTTGTTATCCAAAAGTAGCCCAAGATTTCGAATTGTCTCGACTTTCATTAAAATTGTGTCGATTGAATAATTACAAACGATATTTTTTTTGTTAATTTAATAAACACACATTTATTTATATTAAAAAAATAAGTCGTTTTAATGATACCAAGATAACACAGATTGTTTAATTTATGTATTTATTTCGTGGTCTAATGGCCAACGTGTTTGCCTATCGTACAAGAGGTCTTGGGTTAGATTGCTGACGTGAAATATTTATTTAAAAAGGTGCGTTTACATTATAATATTTTGATGTCACTAGGACTGGCACTTGAAGTGTAAGTCTGATCATCTTACTTTAATGTAACAAAAAATAATCGAGATACGTTGCGGTTGGCGTACTAATGCTTTTGTTAGATTTGGGCTTGCCAGATCTTTCTTTTTTCTTGTCTTTTTTCGTTTTCTGCATCCATTTATATTTCCATTGTTAATATTTTGCTATCCATTCGCTCTACCACTACAAAGCACAACTCCACGTCCGCACTCCTTTTAAATTCTTTGTTTAAATATTTTATTTATTTATTTATTGTAATACAACAGGCCAGGACCCAATCACAGTGGTGAAAAAACACATTTACTTCTATTTTCTCATCAGAAATCAAACCTCAAACCTTCCATGCATGAGTCGAATGTTTTAAACACTTCACCACGGACGCCGCTAGTTTTTTTGATAATGCCTATCTCAATTAAAGGCTATTGTTTGATAAAAAGTAAGGAAATCTTTTTTTTTTGTCATTTTACATTGCCATTATTTCAAAATCGGGTAATTCAGAAAATACAGTTAATCATATTTTTAATGGACGTTAAGTATGAAAAATCAAAGGAATATTATAAGAAAATACTGACAAGTTGTATGTTTACAATTGAGCACGACTTTAAGAATAAGAAAAATAAAATAATAAAATTTAAAAAGAACAAAGGGTGTAGAATATGCTCACTTTCGTTTACTTGACGTCCAATTTTGAAAGCTTGTAATAAAATAAAATAATACGTGTAATGAGCGGTAAATTCTCTTTCGAATGACGAATAACGTTTACATTTTTTTTACTTCTGGTGCTAATTTTTTAGTTTGGAAAAAAATGGACACAATGTTGACACACTACTACTACTACTACTACTACTACCATCACGCCATTTCCCCGTAGGGATAGGCAGAGAGAATGCACCACCCTACACGTCTATTCTGGCATACATTCCTAGCTTCCTCCACATTCATACATCTTGTCATACATGCCCTTCGGTTCTGTCTGCTTTTGACATGACCAGACGATTTTGGTTTATCTGATCATGCCGCGTCTTCCTTGATCGTCCTCGTCTCACGTTGCCGTTCATTTTCGCCATATATACTTGTTTTACCATTCTTTCGTCGTCCATTCGTTCTACGTGACCAAACCATCTGACACACATACGTAGAAATACTGCAATTAAAAAAAACATTGTATGAGCTAATTATACCATCTTATCTGTCTTGCATACAGAAAATATAGATAATAAATAATTGGATTTACCTTCTTGGCAGGTTCTTCCGTGCAATAAACATGAGATATTCCGTGCTCCTAGATTAAATCTTCCCTGTACTCTGTTCTTGTTCAAGGGAGGTACACATCAACTGTCACTTACAAGTGCAATTGTCTTTGAAGTTCATTCCATGCACCACAGACTACAGCCTCCTTGCAATATCTACATACACACCCTATACACGGTACATTGTTACGTACGACCAAGATTACAAGGGTGAAAGGCTTCCATGTTTTTTATTATTTAGCATAAACACCGCTAGCTTTTAACAAATTACAACAGGGATGGAGAATACCTAAAATAAGGGAATATGGAAGACTAGGCATTTACAGGGCTTATGACCTGTCTTTAGCTGGTTTAAGTCGCCACTTAACACACTGTGTAACATTCACCATTTTGCCTATGTTTGAACATCCATACGTCTTCAATTCTTCCATTTGTTGATTTTAGTGAAGAGCTGAAACCATTATTGTCCTGAAGAGATTCATCTGACTGAATTATTTCACATACTAGGCAACGCCGGAAAACAAATTTTCAACTTTTAAACTTCTTTTTGGACCAGTTGGTTTCATTACCTATCCCTGTTGTAATTTGTTAATATTAATGACTACCGAGGGGGTGAAATCCAGTCTTTTGTCTACGAAAATTTGGACAAACTCAAATATTGTAATAAAACTAACTGGTCCAAGAAGAAGTTTAAAAATTGAAAAAATGTTTTTAGGCGTTGCCTAGTGTGTGAAATAAATAAGTCAGATGAATCTCTTCACAAAAATAAAGGTTTCAGCTCTTTAACTTCACTAAAATCAACAAATGGAAGAATTGAAGAAATATGGATGCTCAAATATAGGCAAAATGGTGAATGTTACACAGTGTGTAAAGTGGCCACTTGAACTTCTAGCTTTTATTTTAAATTTTAAGCAAGTCGTGAACATGTTCCTAACCGTGTTACCAGAAAACCAAATTTTTCATTTATCAAATCTTATAAAAGCAACTTATATTTTTATCCCTCACTGTCCAGAATGTTTAGATTATTCGTCACACAACTTGAAATTATTTGGGAAAGATTTTCCCACTTTTCGTATATCCCTTCGTCATTGACACACTGTGGAATGAAGACGAATTGAACGTAGTTATGCAGAAAGCAGCCAGTCCACAATAAAAAGATATTTTGGTGTTACGCAGTAAGGCCTATTCTATGTTCTGATAAAACTGCCAGGTTGCTTTCGTACAAAAAACTACTATAATCACCTTCTGAAAATAGTATCACAAAATCGGCATTTCTCAATTTGCAGGCAATTACAACAGGGATGGAGAATACCTTTAATAAGGGGAGATGGAAGTCTAGGCATTTACAGGGCTTATGACCTGTCTTTGGCTGGTTTAAATGGCCACTTTACACACTGTGTAATATTCACCTAATGCCTATGTTTGAACATCCATACGTCTTCAATTCTTTCATTTGTTGATTTTAGTGAAGTCAACGAGCTGAAACCATTATTGTCCTGAAGAGATTCATCTGACTGAATTATTTCACATACTATGCAACGCCTGAAAATAATTTTGAAATTTTCAAACTTTTTCTTGGACTAGTTGGTTTCATTACAATATTTGAGTTTGTCCAAATGTTTGTAGTCCAAATGTTTCCAAGTGTATGTAATAAGACAGGCCTTTATTTTTTAGTTTTAGGCTCTCCCAGAAATATATTTTTTTTTTCAAACCAGCTGATGACAGGTCATAGGCCCTGTAAATGCCAAGACTTTCATATTCCCTTCTCTAAGGTATTCCATTTCTGTTGGTGTAATGTAATACAATAAGATTGCTAAGCTTTTTCACCACTAATTTTAATTTTCGTATGCGAAAAGGTGGGTTTTTTTAAATGAATGTGTATAGAAGAGATTTCAAAATAAAATAAGTAACAGTTTAGGAATGAATATATCGCACATCCGATGAAATAGAGTCAAAACTAAAAAAGCAGAATTTCCAGGAGGCAACAACTAAAATAACATGTTCTCATAAAACCTTTTTGAGTTTTTTATACATCCTTTCAAGCAATTCCGATGTGTCATATATTTATATTTAGATTTGTTTCGTAAAATAGTATTGAATTTTTAAAGAAAGTAATTAAAATATCTTAAGGAAGATAATTTAGAATGGCCGCATTCAAACATTTGTTATATTTATTGAAAAGGGTTCATGAAAGTGTGCTATAAAGTCATTAATAAGTACTTCAATCATTAGCTTGGATTACATACTTCGCCTATTTTTAAGCATGTAATATCTTTTTTATTTAAATTCATTCTCTATGATTTACTCAAAATCAGATTCTTTCTTAGTTTTGACTATTTTATCAAAGATGCGATATGAGCTTTAAAAAAATATACAAAGTATTTTTTATTAAATTTTATTGATTAATAAATTATTTTACAAGGAATTAAAATTATAAAAAATATTATTCTACTGCATAAAAATTAATTTAAACTAATTGACATGATTTTAAAATATTAAAAGTATAGAAACATTAAAAGTTTCTTCCACTAAAACGCAAAAGAAAAAGTAAAATATTATGATGTATTATATATTTATCTATCTAGGAATTCCTCTTCATCGATGTAGTAGTAATTTTCTTCTATCACTTGATTTTGATCATCAGTTTCCTCTTCTTCTACTATTTCTATTTCGTTTGAAAATGATGGCGAGCTCGGACAGTAACTGCATAAAGGGCAGCTATCACAACTGTCACAACTGTCACAGCTGTCAATAGCGGGTTCATTCTGAAAAGATAGTTATAATTAATAATAATGTAATATTTGTAATCCAGATGATCATGTTATCTTATGAATACGAGAATAAATATGCTACCCTCAAAAACAGAATTTCTAACTTTTAATATGTATATGGAACATTTCTACCCTAGTTGTGCAATGCAATAGCTTTCTGCGCACGTGCCCTCGATTCAAAAATACTTGTCTTCTAAGGTGTTTTTTCAATGCAATATTTTATAATCCTCGGGCGCATTTAATGCTTAATTTTGACCAAATCTAACAGATCATCGAGACATATAAATTAGAAATCAATTCTTTGGTGAATTGATGTAATAGAGACTTGAATAAATTATCTCTGTTTCGTGACAAATAGTACTATTTATATATATAAATATATATATTTATATATATATATATATATATAAAGGAAAATACTACATCAAACTTCATCGTGAGGTTTCATCTAATTTAAAGCGACAATACATGTTATTCCACCGTGTGTAAACATACTTTAATTATTAATGCGAAAGTGTGTTTTTTGGGTTTCCTTCATGTCTGAACAGAACGTTCGATAGACTTATATTTGTGCATGGGAATAGCCGGAGAAGTGAGGAAGGAAAATCAGATACTTATTTACTATCCCGAATTTTAAAAAATACATTAAAAAGTACTATAATATCAAGGATGAGCAACATTGTTTTAAAATGAGTAGGCGGTAAGGTTGAATGTCAAAAATAATCAATTTGATAGATTTTCTTCAAAAAATTTAATTGACCTAATTTATATAGGGTTAGTTTGGTTTTTGAATAACAATGCTACGTCACTACAGGCTACGTAACAGACCAACGTATTTCTTTCGTTGGAAGACCAAGCTACTTTCAATCCAGCCACGGGTATAATTTCAAAAATCTAATACATATTGACACTAGAAAAAAGCACCATTTATTTTAATGGTTCGATAATAGATATAAACATATTTCAATGAACTTCATGTCAATTTCAGTTAATTTGTGCAAAACAACGAATGAAAAAATAAATAATTAGATGAAATGAACAAAAACGTTGCCATTATTTTAACCAACGTTACTGGTAATACCGGTGAAATAAAAACTACAGGAAATTATAAATACTTATAATATAGTCAATTTACTTCTTTGCTCGAGTTACTTACAACTTTATAAAAAGACATGTTTCTTTAAAATGAGGATTTAGTGAAAATTTTAAAAATATTTAATAACTTACACGGCGGGCATAAGTGTGATCTTCATGGGCTTCATTTCTTTCTTCTATTATTTCTACAATAGGATATTCTACACCACCGATGTTCACTGAAAAAAAAAGAAACCAATTAAATTTATTTATTATGTATACGGCTTGAGCCAATGACGACAGTTACATGAAAAAACATATTTACAAGAAATTAAACAAGCATCATAAAAAACTGTGTAGCAATGACAAACATGGGCAATAAAAAAATTTCCGAAAACACGATAAACATATAAGACGGCGAGCTGAACTATGCCAATCCATCTTCATTCCACTGTTTTAGTGGTGAAGAGATTTACGGAAATTTATCGGCTGATTTTTACCGGCTGATTTATCCCACAGAATTCTAACTTATGTGACGAACTGACTAATCTACACATTCTGGACATGGGGCATAAAAACAAAAGTTGCTTTTAAAAGATAATATAATAAATAGCAGACGTTGACTTCTGGTGACATGGTTGGAAACGTGAAAAGAAATAGATTACAACAGAGAAAGGACATCACTTAAAGCATGAAGCATTTTGAAAAGGCATATGCGGTCCATCTCAGTTCTCCCTTTTTCTTGATGAAGATAGAATAAGAGATTGCTCCATTTTAAAATAATAATAATTACCCCTTTGCAATCCAAGCAACCATGTCACTTTTCTTAGAAAACAGTATTGGATAGACTTAATGTGGTCAATATGAGTCCTAGAGAATTGAGACTAAATTGGAGAAGCAAATTTATTGTTTTATTTGCATTTTTCACAATATAAAAGTCTTCTCTACACTGTATCCTTATCACTGTTTTTTCTACGCGAAGACATGATGCTCTCTAGGATTTAAGCCCAAAACCTGACTGAGAGAAGCCAAACACAATTATTACTATTTACTATCAGAGGTGGTGGTTAAAAAATATAAACAAGTTAATATCAAAGATGCCTCATTTGTTTTTAAAATTGATACGATTCAATAAATTACTCTTTGCAAACATTACAATAAATTTAAACTTTTGCATTACTTAGAAAGTAGCTAAATTTATCGCAATTTATTTTTCATATTTTTAAATAAAACATTTTAATCACTATTTTCTAATGGTGTATTTACTTTGCTTAAAACTATTTAATTACACAAAACACACACATTTTATAACTTATTAACGTGAAAAATCACACAACGTTAGCGGTTCAAATATTTTGTTGTATAATTAATATTTTCCATAATATTCCTTGTTATATATTTTAGGAGAACATCGCATTTCTTTATCAACAAAGACTGTTTCTGTCTTTTTGATTCACTCAAATATTTCGATTTTGCGACCATTGTCAATCAGTCGTTATCAAAATAGGAAATGTATTACGGTAGGGTTTACGCTAGAACCTTTGACCGGAATCCATAACACTATCGAGATTAATCTGTCTAGTCATTATTCTACACGATATCTTCCATCATTCCTTTTCCACGCTTAATCGGGCACTGCATTGGCACACCAATCTCAGCGCATGTTGGCCATTTTTGTTACAGGAAGTTCTACACTTTAGGTAGAAGATATTTTAGAGTAAAAACACTCAGATATGTAAATACTTCGTGTTAACATGTTTTGAATCGAATCCAAGATCTATTGCATGGTAGGCAAACGAACTTATTACAACACCACGAGGTGGACATATTAACTGGTATTTATTTTGTAGAACACCAAAATATAATTTTCATTAAAATTAAACACGGATTTGAATCTACTTAAATCGTTTGTTTTAATTTATGCACAAAAACAAAATAATCGGACAACTTATTGTTTCGCCTTGTTAGAGCATTTTCAAAAGAATGGGATTAAAAATTAAATGAACTGAAGGACATACAAATATATAATTCTAAGTATTAAATATTTAAAGGACTGGTAAATAATTCCTTTGCGCGCGGTGATGTAACATCGTGTTACCAAATGTCAGCAGGTGGGAAAGAGGGGATATAGAAGGAGGCTATGAAAAATACACCACAACTCCCAGACCACTTCAGAAAAAATCCTTCTTGAAGTTTTTCATGCAACTGGTGGGAATCGAACCCGTGACGCCAGTTTCACAGTTAGCCGTCTAACCAACTGCACCACGGCGCCTGCCATAAATACGACGTTATGAGTTCTATCTTTGTGCTCTCTCTTATACAGATTTAATGCTGTATGAGGGTCACATTCATTCTTCGCGTAGCAAGGATAAAAAAAAATGTGTTAAATCTAGCATATTAATACAAATTTTACTTTTCAAATCCGGTGTAAAAATGTCCATTTGAAGATTGCAAAAAATAAGAGAGATATATCAAATCTTGTAATGGCGGCCTCCGTGGTGTAGCGGTCAAGACACTTGACTCACACACGGAAGGTTCCGGGTTCGATTCCCGGTGAGAACACAAAAATAAAAATGTGATTTTTCTCAAGCCTGGGTTTCTGTGATGTAATTCACCACTGTAATTGGGCCTTCTGGCCTGTTGTGGTGCATAAAAAAAAATTGTATGTAGACTACCGTAATATCACAGCCGCACAAGAGTTATGTAATAATAAATTGAACGTATTAAGTTCCGCTTGTACAAGGATTATAACTATTTCAGTACTCAAATCCATGTCTGATTTTCATATTAATATCATCTTTGGATCTAAAATATTCTTTTGTTGTCTGTTTCTTATGTATAAAAGGCATTTAAAATTAACTTTTCCAATTATATCTCAAGTCCTTGGTGAAATTTAACCACTCCGTTATGGGTTGGGATGAACAAATGGAGGTTTAGAATTATTACGACAGAGCCTGTATTACGTATTAATATGGAAAAGCTGATTTATTCGTTCCTAATGCCAAGCTTATGTTTGCCAGAGAGACAATTTAATTTTGTAGAAGTTAAATTGAAATCGTGCCTTTAAGAAAGTAATTAAGATATTTATACTAATGATATATTTATATATATATATATATATATATATATATATATATTAAGCAGAACATCTTCAATATTTTATAGTCAAAATTCTCGAACGGTAGCTCAATATAACTCACCTATTGTTAGATTACAGAATACCGGGAATGAATATGCATCACATTTTGATATATTTAGTTTATCTCTGCCTAACTTAAAAAATAAAGTGACCAACATATTTTTATCGAAAAGAGCAAATCATCTTCAGAAGATTGGGTTGGAATAGTTATAATTTGATTGATTAATGTATTTTGTTATTGTATAATTTCTTTAAAATATGTATGTATTTCAAGTAATTAATAATGTGTACAGTACGAGTATATTAATATTTCACACTCGATTTTTTTTTTTTTAATATTTTTATTTCTAAGCACTCTTTATACCACATATATGTAAATGGCAGAAATGCCGTAATAAATAAATAAATATATATAGCAAAAATAAACTCATCAGAGGATGATCATTGTTTTTAATTTTTTTATTTATTTTATATTTTTCTATCAAACTAAGCCACTTTTTATTTTATTTTAAAGTATCGTATTATCATCGCTGTATTTTGAAAATAGTTTTGTAATTTTGAAATTCTTCCGCCTGTGACGTCACAAGTTATCTTTGATAGGTTCTGCTGACTGATGAGTTGGATACTCGGAAACTTGAAATCACGACACTTATTATCATTGATTGATTCGGAAGAACTTGCGACGTAGTTCGAATTATTTCATTTTTATTAAATTTAACATACGTTTTTAGAAACTTCCCGGTACAATTTTATACTTCAATTTTTTTTCTGTAACTTTGTAACCGCGTGTAAGTTTTTTTTTGTTGTTATAAATATGTAGGCTAAAACAACTTTAACTTTTGATTTATACGTCGACCAGTTTCGAGGTTACTTCCTTCACTTGTCTAATGACAAGTCCCGATGGTGGGGAAGTAACCTCGAAACCGGTCAACGTGCAAAACAAAAGTTCAAGTGGTTTATACGAATTTTATAATTAAATAAGTGTTAGAAGTCAAACAACGAAGTGAAATATCTTTTTGACATGAAAAATGGAACATTTTTATATTCGATTTTCTATACCACTGAACTTCCTCATTGAACACATACAATACTGAATTGTCGCATAAGAACTATTCATTTTGTTCGCGCCCATGAGAATGAATCACACAGTTCTGTGAGTAAAATAGAACCAGAACCCCGGTGTGATTTTTAAATCGATGGCTACTAAGTATGTTTAAGTGTGGAGGTGTTTTGTAAATATTTAGGCTTTGTCAATATTGGTGTACAACTACTTAAAACTTTAAACACAAAAAAAAACCACCTAAGAACAGGCTGATCCATGTAGGATGGAGACTAACCTAACCAGAGATCACTTCATATTCACGTGAAGGGTACAGGATAAAAAGATGAATGTCTAAAAAAGAAGTTTTGAAATATAAAGGTCTAGCGAAATTTAATTAATTAGTGTTTTGACGCAGATACGGGTACTTCTTGAAACCAGTAGACAAAAAAAAGTCGGTTCGTGGTTATATATCTACAATTATTTGGCAACATTTAATGACAAAGGTAAATTTATAATAAATGTATTACCTGTGTCTTCCGAATCGCATAAACTCTCTTCTGAGCTTGATCGGTTAAGGTTCGGGGTAAGATATCTCTGATGAAGACTCCAGCTGTTCGTTTCTCCATCTTCATGAGATATGATAGACATGGCTTCTTCGGCTGCAAATAACAGTACCTGCCAATTCCCTCCTTCTATGCTTTGATTATACTGAAAAATAAATAAAATGCTTAGTTACAATTTACTATACTTCCGTCTTCTATTGATAGACCTAGACATATTTTATATTTTTTTATATTATTTTTTATATTATAAAATAGACGCTTTTTAAACTTTTTCTTTTTAAGCTGTATTTATTAACTTTGTAGTTCTGTCACTGGTGATGATAAAATTTGTATATTAATATTCTGTTATGTTCTTATGTATGCTAAAGTTCAAGGTTTAAATAATTATGTTTGCCTGTTACTGTTTTGACAAATGTTTTTATTCATTTTGCTTATTAACACAAGGGTTTTGTATTTTGTTTTTATGATTATTTTGTTAAAAGCATAAGCTATTGAATAAATAAATAAGAATACCACATCCAAGTGATTTTTTAAGTGTCTTTAATAATAAAATATCGTTTAGAGAAAAACAGTTATTTGTGATTTGTCTGTTTTTATCATATCAAGTGAATTAAATACGTTTTTACTGTAGATCAGTTAAATACACGTTGTTTTATTGCCATCATCGAAATTTTTATAAAAATAAAGATTTATGAAGGCAGCTTGAGGACATGTGTGAAATTTTAAGAGTTTTGCCTCGGAGTATCTGATTAAGTGACAGTTAGTGAACAATTTTTCTTGCTGGCTATGCAGCATTTATTTGTGATAACAAATATATTCATAATTTTTTAATAAGGACTCTGAAAAAAATAAGAGTCTAGTCTTCAATTGGGGTTTTGTATTTATGTCGAAAAACTTATTTGAGAGTGACAATTTATGGAGATCTGTCAAAAATAAACGGATTAATGTTAAAAATCCAATCGGCCCATGCCTAAATTTTTGCTTGTTTTAAATACGATTTAAAACTACTTGAAATATACGAGGTTGTTTTAAACAATTATCGCAGCTAGCTATCTTTACTTATTTATTAAAATTTAAAAATAATCAAATAGCTCCCAATATTATGCTACATGATTTGTTTATATTCAAATATATTAGTTTTATTTGAAAACGGTTTATAGAGGGGTCAGTTTGTATGTTCTCAGCCTAGAACGAAATCTCATGCACTGTTTTACGCACCCAGACGCTGTAAGAATATAAGTCAGTATTCATCCATTAACACGGCAATTCGCTTGCTGGTTACGGCTTATGCAGATAATATTATGGACTAATAATTCTCTAGAGAAGTCCTAAAACTCTGTTGCATAAAATAAAAGCGTTCCAAATGTTTGGCTTGGTTTTTAGTTTATTAATATACGTGTAATGGACAGTTTCGGTTTCCGCTTGCAATTCTTAACCCAAGTACCGACGGCCCGTTGTATTGCCAATATTTTTGTAGCTAACTTTGTGATCAATAATCATTGTTTTAACAATATTTCGAGTCTATCCACTATTTTTTGTAGACAAGAACTTTATTCAACTTTTGTAATGTTCTGTCTTTTAACTCCCGGGAGAATAAAATGTTAAAATTGTTTCATATTTAAATAAATAAATAAAAAAATGGTTTCAGATATTTTCTTTTGGGTTTATAGTATGTCAATTAGACATGTTTTAAATACAGACGTTAATAAAATGGCACATCATTTAATTATTGTTTTTTTGGATATAATATAAAAACAATGCAACTTTTTTTTGTGCCATTTTAACTACTCGGAAATAACTGTGCTTGTAAAACGGGAATGAAATTATTGTGCCGAAGCGGGGTTCGAACCTCGGATGTCTGTTCCTTGAACCACAAACCGGTTGTTCTGTTTTATATTTAAAAACTACAAGGCATGAAAATTCGTGAACTAAAGCCAGAAAAATGTAAAAACGAATAAATTTTTTTTTGCTTACCATAGAAATGTTTTGAATTCACTTTTTCCTGCACAATCTCCAAACAATTCACTTTTCACAATTTTTTATAACAGAATTTATTTCAATAATTAATTATGCAGTAAATTACAGCGTAGTTCGAAAATAAAGACACCTTTTCCTATGACGACGGAAATAAGTTACACTAATACTACCCTAATCAGTGCTTGAGGGCTAATGAAGTACCTATGCATAAATGCCTATTTATATGATTTGCGATTCCCATTTTAGGGAGGGGCGAAACCCTAATGACACGGTAATGAGGTTCCTACGGAAACTTAAAGAATTACTTTAAGGTGACAATTTTAAGTTTACCTCGATGTACAAATGAAATTGATATACCCAAAGATTTTTGTTTTTGGAAACATCTTTTGTGGATAGTAGTTAGAAAAATGATCTGATATAATCTCAATGACATAAACAATGGTTTCAGCTCTACCGATTGGCAGATATTGCAACAGAAATAGAAAACGTTTTTGAGAAAGGATTATTTATTTATTTATTTAATCCAATATAAAATACAAATACATAGTTAGCAAAAATGTTTATAACATAGGTAGGTACATTCAATATATTTATTTTTTTTATTTATGGATATAGCCACTCTACTGGCCCACAGGCACGTTCCGGAGTGTCAGTGTATTATTTATTTATACATAATTGTACATTATTTCACATCAATTGTGTAAAAATTCAAAAGAAATAAAAATATAAAAAAATTTAAACATACCTACATGAAGAAGTTTACTCCTTTACTGACATAGGACCTGTTATTGGTTGGTTTAAATGATCACTTTCTGTTTTGTCCGCATGTTTGAACGTCCGTTTGTACAATTTTTAAATTGTAAATATTACATCGCGTGTAAAGTGGCCATTCAAGTCATTAAATGACAAAAAAAACATGTCAATGCTTTAACTTTCATATTCCCTTCTCCAATATGTTCTCCATCTCTATAACAATATGTAAGAAAGCTGAATTTAGCATTGCGTTCAAAGTGATTTCTTAAACCAGTCAAGAACACTCCTTGACTATGCGGATGTATGTTATCCAGGTGATAACTCTGAATTACTCGATAAGTTAAAACGATTGCAGAATATTTGTATACGTTATATCTTTGATCTTCGCAAATTTGACCACATAAGTATCGCACGCAACTACACTGGCTCAGTATCAGGAATAGAAGAAACATTCACATTCTATCACTTCTTCACAATATCTTAAATAATCCCACTTTGCCTCTTTATCTGAGAGAGCTCTTCTAACCTTTTTCACAACACGGACTATCTCTTCGTTCTAGAAACGAGAGAACCCTTTTAATACCCTGTCATTTGCCTCCTCTTTCACAGTAGTAGCCGCTTGATTGCGAAATAATCTACCTACTAATGTTAGAGACGCCCCTTCTTTATTTACATTTAAGTCAAGATTGAAATGTCACTATCTAAATATTTAAATTATTCCTTTTTCTTTCTTCTTTCCTTCCCATCCCCTTCCCTCTCTTCATAGTATAGTGTTCATTTTTTTGCATTTCTTTTTGTTAATCTTTGTTTTTAATTTTTGTATAAAATTGTAAAATTCAATATGTTCATGTATTTGTAATTTTCTCAAACTGAACGGTTTGGGTAGGTAGGAAGAAATTGCCTTAAGGCAATATGCCCGCCCTTATATGTTTATTTATATTGCATATGTATAAAAAGTGTTAAATAAATATATAAAAACACGACATTAGATTTATAAATTCATTGACTTCCATATTACACTCTCAAAGAAGTTCTACATATTGTTCAAATATCTATCAATCTGTGCGGCTGTGATGTCACACTAGTCGACATAGGACACATGACTTGATATATCTCTCTTATTTTTTTAAATGTTGAACTCGTATTTTTTGCAATCTTCAAATGGACATTTTCACTCCGGATTCGGAAAGTAAAACTTATATGACTATGCTGGATGTTAATACAAAAAATATTTATCCTTCCTACGCGAAAACTGATATCCGGTAATTCAGCCACACACATCTATACAGATAGACAAGAGATAGCACGATTGTAGAACTTTTACAAAGAAGACAGAGACGCTGTTGTGTGGCGGGTGTTGTGTAAAACAGAATAAGTCGGTTGATGACAGTGATGGGGGACGTACGTGCGTAATATGAGCGGCGTATTTATGATTTCAAATTGATTTTTCTAAAACGGGGCTAAATTATACGTTAATTTGTATAAATTATCATTAAAAAAATCGTTAAACAGGATGTTTCCCGGTTTTATTTTTCAAATGTCTAAACTTTGGAATATTCCGTCTTGAACTAGTTACATCACCGCGCGCAAAAATATTATTTACCACAGTCTTTTAAGAGTTAAACTCCATAAATAGAGAGTTAAATCTAGTTTTTGTTTAAACTCCCATATAAATTGCACCAACGCTGTGAAAAAAGTACAAACGGCAGAATAATCCAGAATACTTAGTTGGGAATCTAAACGGCCCCGACAATTTAAGAAATTTAGATTGTTAATCATTTCTAAATTTTTTTGGCCATGGAAACCAAGGAAGATAATGAGAATCAATTCTCAGCACGCTTCGTGAATGTATTATTCATAAATATTGCAGTATCGGAAATGTTACTCTCTTTTATAAGTTCGCCATCTTGGCTTACGGAGATTGCTTATGAAATATTTAGCTAAGGAATGAAACTCTGTTGGGTCGTTTGCTAAAGCCCCATTTCCATCATTCAGATGTACAGATTGCTGGAAACTTCTTTAATAACGAATATTAATTAGCAATTCCATACATTGGATTTTTAACACGTTTCATCTTCTAGTACTTTCAGTAATTTATCCATTTGAACCCATTGAAGCATAATTGCGGCGCGGATGAACCAAAATGAAAAATGAGAGCTTTCATATACACCATACACCTAAATATTCGCACACATCCTCACGGTACTTGCAATACAGGTCATATGTCGGCAAAATGTTTACAGGAGGTAAAAAAAACTATTTACTAATAAGCTAGTTCAGAGATTTGATTTATTTGTTGATAGACTATCAAACTAGGCCGAAAAATTTGGTTAAAATAAATATTCAAATTTATTACAACAAAGAAGGAAAACATTTTTGAGAAGGGAATATGGAAGTCTAGACATTAACAGGGCTTATGACCTGTCATTGGCTGGGTTAAGTGGCCACTTTACACACTGTGTAACATTCACCATTCTGCCTATATTTGAACATCTATATTCCTTTGATTCTTTCATCTGTTGATGTTTCTGAAGTTAAAGAGCTGTAACCTTTATTTATGCGGGTGAGAATCATCTAATTGTATTATTTCACCTACATACTAGGCAACGCCTGAAAATATTATTTTTTCAATTTCTATACGTCTTTATGGACCAGGTAATTTATCAACAATATTTTGAGTTTATCCAAATTTTTGTAGACAAGGACTGGATTCAACTTCCTGGGGAGCTGTTTATATTAACATATTACAACAGAGATGAAGACCATTTAAGAGAAGGAATAAGAATATAGAAGTCCAGGCATCTACAGGGCTTATGACCTGTCAATGGCTGGTTTAAGTGGACACTTTACACACTGTGTAACATTCATCATTCTGCCTATATTTGAACATCTATATTCCTTCAATTCTTTCATCTGTTGATGTTTGTGAGGTTAAAGAGCTGAAACCGGGTGAAATAATCATTTTGCCTATTTAATAATGTAATAATGAGGGTAATAAGGTAATGAGGTTACTGACTGCATAATAAATGTAAACGACGAAAGTCTCGAACAAGTAGAAGAATTTGTGTATCTGGGAATCATGTTTTCAAGAGATAGAAGAGTAGAAAATGAAGTTGAAAGGAGAGTGAATGCGGGCAACAAAATGAACGGCGCACTTAGCACAGTAATTGAACGTAGTTTTGCTGAAAGCAGCCAGCTATTGAAAAGTGGAACTGAGATAACAGCACTTTTGTGAAAAGAGTAAATAATCAAATCTACAGAACAGTTGGAATGTTTTTGACTTTAACAAATGATAAACAATAAAAAGATAAGTTTTTTTATATGAAAAACAAGGACTTTAATTTAAGACTATTTTGTAAATATTTTTGAAAAAAATAAAAAATAATAATGTATTTGACCAGTTTTAATGATTTTTAAAGAACCGTAAGATTTTTCTAGTGGTGTGGGTGTTTTCTGCCAATTTAAAAATGCCATTTTTGTAATCGACACCACCACCAGGTGATAAATACAGTTTTTTTAAGAAAACGGTCTGGCTGTTTTTAGTAAAACATAGAATCGATCTTACTGCACCCGATAACATCAATATCTTATTTTTTCACAATTGTGGACTGACTGTTTTCTGCATAACTACGTTTAATTGCTAATAAAAATATCGCCTCTTTGCAAGAACAACGTGTTATCTCTAGAAATGCAATTTTACAGGAAGATAAGTAAAAAAATTAAACGAATGTTTTTTACTATGGATCTTCAATTAATTCCTTTATCTTCAATTAAGACCCATGGTAGAAATAAACGTTCGTCCAGGTTTTATATTTTTTTAATGTTATAAATGTTTAAAAGTGTACTTCCTGTAAAATTGAGTTCTTCGAGATAACACGTTGTTCTTGCAAAGAGGCGATATGTCAATCGAAGACAAACTGGCAGTTCACAACGAAGTTTTAGTCCCGACACCTTTTTATGGAAGTTTAACTGGCAGACGAATAATGAAAGCCGAGTGAACGCGGATGAAATGCGATCTCTTCGACGAATGTGTAGGAAATCAATGTGTGACAGGGTAACGAATGATGAAATCAGGCGAGAGATTGAATCGGAGTCAGGTATAATTGATAAAATTAACAAAGGGTCTCTGAGATGGTTTGGTCATGTAGAGCGAACGGATAGCGAAAGAACGGTAAAACAAGTATATATGTAAAACGAGGACGACCAAGGAAGATGTAGCACGATCAGATAAACCAAAACCTCAAGTCTGGTCATGTCAAAAGAAGCAGAACCAAAGGAGATGTAGGAATGTAGTAGAAGCTAGAAATAATGTATAATAACATATTACAACAGAGATGAAGAACATTTAAGAGAAGGTAATATAGAAGTCTAGGCATATACAGGGCTTATGACCTGTCAATGGCTGGTTTAAGTGGCCACTTTATACACTGTGTAACATTCAGCATTCTGCCCATATTTGAACGTCTATATTCCTTTAATTTTTTCATCTGTTGTTGTTTGAAGTTTGAAGTTAAAACCTTTATTTATGTGGGTAAGATTCTTCTAATTGAATTATTTCACCTACATACTAGGCAGCAGCAAAGCTTTCAGCTCTTTAAGCTGAAAGAATTGAAGGAATATAGATGTTCAAATATGGGCAGAATGATGAATGTTACACAGTGTGTAAAGTGGCCACCCAAACCAGCCAGTTACAGATCATAAGCCCTGTAGATGTTTAGACTTCTATATTACCTTCTCTAAAATGTTCTTCATCCCTGTTGTAATATGTTAATATAAACAGCTCCCCAGGGAGTTGAATCCAGTCCTTGTCTACAAAAATTTGGACAAACTCAAAATATTGTTGATATGTATAATAGATGTGTGTGGCGGTCCATTATCTCAGCCTACCCCTACGGGGGAATGGCGTGATGTTGGTAGTAGTAGTAGTATTTTATCTGGATGATACGTGTAAAAAAAAAATATGGATACGAAAATTAAGAAATTAGAATATTAATTATAAGAATACAAGGATTATATTGTTTTACTTTGGTTTTTAAACATATTTATATTCAATTATTGAACAAAAGAACCTGTCCGGTTTTACCGGTGATTTGCGTTTTAGCTACACATTTGTTAGTTGTACAGATAATTTATTAGAGGTACTAATGGAAGAAACATATTATTTTTATTACCTTTTAATTGCATTTGGACAATTCTTCGAATTATTATGTTATTATTCCTGCACCTACGGTGAGTCATTAAAAAATCCTAATGTATTTAGGAAATTAATAATTCTATTGAATTTTACACTGTCATATTATATTATAATAAAAATTTTATTAAATAATTGACTATAATTATTAAAATATTAAGAGTTTGTCCAAATATTTGTAGGCAAAATACCTGATTTCACCCTTTAGGGATTCGTTACGATGAACAAATTACAACGGGGATGGAGAATATTTTAGAGAAGGAATATGGAAGTCTTGGCATTTACAGGGCTAATGACCGTCTTTGGATGGTTTAAGTGGCCACTTTACACACTGTGTAACATTCACAATTTTTCTTATGTTTCAACATGCATATTTCTTCAATTCTTCCATCTGTGTATTTTAGTTAAATTTAAATTATCAATATTTTTTATAAATTAAAATATTAAAATAAAAGAGCTGAAACCTTTATTGTTGTGAAGAAATTCATTTGATCTAATTATTTCACATACTAGGCAAAGCCAGACCACAATTTTCCAATTTTTAAACTTCTTCTTGGACCAGTTGGTTTTATTACAATATTTTAAGTTTGACCAAATGTTTGTAGACAAAAGACTGGATTTAACCCCCTGGGGAGTCTAAAAGATTAACAAATTATAACAAGGATAGATAAAATTTTAGAAAAAGGCATGTGGAAGTCAAGGCAATTACAGAGCTTATGATCTGTCATTGGCTGGTTTAAGTGGCTACTTTACACACTGAGTAAAATTTATACAGAATGATAGTGATATAAAAAAAGACATCCAAACGTGTATCATCATCATCATCATTCATTTTCCGCACCTAATGGTGCATGGGGCACTGCATTGGTAAACCAATCGCAGCGTATCTTGATCATTTTAATTACATAAAGGTAAGATGATCAGTCCTACGCTTCCGGGTAACAGTCCAGGGACTATTAAATATGTTTAGTGTAAAAACACCCGTTTGGATAAAAATTTCCTATCAACCATGTCGAAAATCGAACCCGAGACCTCTTTCATGGTA
The DNA here is from genome assembly GCF_059751315.1 of Micrasema longulum. Lineage (NCBI taxonomy): Eukaryota > Metazoa > Arthropoda > Insecta > Trichoptera > Brachycentridae > Micrasema > Micrasema longulum. The sequence continues at coordinate 646,080 of NW_028277772.1, forward strand.
GGCAAACGCGCTGACCATTACGTGTATAGTACATTTTATTATAGATTTATCTTATTCTAGACTCGCAAAATCTTCAGTACATTGCATACCATGCAAGTAATTAATTTTATTTAAAAAAACAGCATATTTTATAACTTTCATTTTTGTCGGCAATATTCGGTTTTATTACTGATATGGTTTTTGTATCTTTTAATGTTGTTTTTTTTGACAGATCAACAAAGCTTGTTTGATCTTTTTGACATGTTTGTTATTCCCTTTCAAGGGCAGTAACATGTCATTAACATTTGTTTTTTCCCACAGGTAAAAAATAATTTTATTTCACCTTATTTCTACTTACCGCTTGCTTCAAAAATCTGTCATTTTGTTTGGATTACATCACCCCTTCACCCGGTCATCCTGTTTTCTTCGACATTCCGCACTTACCGTCTAAATTAACAACATTTAAAAAAAAATATTGCACATAATATCTATTAGTTAAAGAATTATTAGCTTAATTCTTTTTTACACATTACACAAAGTAAAAACATGACAACAACTCTGCTCCGGAATATCTAAGGGAACTATGCATTCCAGATGAACTAGCCGACAGGCGTCTTACGCTTAGATCAGCTACGTCTACGGTGAGAGAAATGGTTATTATACCTCTACGCAAACAGCGCACTACGTTCGGTGGACGCGCATTTGCTGTCGTAGGCCCTATGGCATGGAATGTTCTCCGAGCAGAGGTGCGAGGCTGTGAGAGTGAAGTGATGTTTCGAAAAAACTAAAAACCCACTTGTTCTCTAAATCACTTGACAACAGAGATGAAGAACATTTAATAGAAAGTAATATAGAAGTCTAGGCATCTACAGGGCTTATGACCTGTCAATGGCTGGTTTAAGTGACCATTTTACACACTGTGTAACATTTACCATTCTGCCCATATTTAAACATCTAAATTCCTTCAATTCTTTCATCTTTTGACGTTTGTGAAGTTAAAGAGCTAAAACCTTTATTTATGCGAGTGAGATTCATCTAATTGAATTATTTCACCTACATACTAGGCAACGCCTGAAAATGTTATTTTTTCAATTTCTATACTTCTTCATGGACCAGGTGGATTAAATAAAGGTTTCTGTTGTAATATGTTAATATAAACAGCTCCCCAGGGAGTTGAATTCAGTCCTTGTCTACAAAAATTTGGACAAACTCAAAATATTGTTTATTAATCATTTGAATAAATCCGTAGCATGTGATAACAAAATATATTTTTTAATTAAATTACAAATTCAAAAGCTTCAGTTGAATATATTTATCTAAAGAATCACTTGATAAAGCGCCCTTGAGGTATTTTATTTCAAAATGACGCTATATGAGTTATCCCTTATAATAATAACATCACTTTTCTAAGAATGCGATTACCTACAATTACAGTTTTTAGTGATTTTATTTTATTTTTTATTTTATTTAATTTTTTATGGGATTTTTACTTTTATTACATAAAAAATAAGTAGAAGTATATTAACAATACTAGAGCCAATAAAAAAATCGTGTGGGTTAGATTGAGGGAGTGGGTGCGTGTGTGTGGATGCGGATGTATAAAAAAAAACTTTGTGATATTGACATACTTGATTGAAAACAAAATAGTTTTATTTAAATCGTTAATAGGTACTCGTACATCTAATCTGAGTACAAATAAATATTTTACAATTGAAATATTTAGCAAATGTTAAAATCAAAATAAAATAAAAAGAGTTATGTACATATTTTGATTTTTGATTACTTTCTCCTTAATTGTTTTTTTTTCTTTTCATCAGTCACCATCATTAAAAAAAAACAACGATCACGCTGTTTTTCCGTAAACAGAATAAAACGCCATATCACTTTATTTTGCATACAGATCTCTTTATTTTTTATTTATTGAACTTTTTGTGCATAATTTAAGTTATACATTGACCAAATTGCCAAATGGCCATTTTTCTCCAACAACCAGTAAAAAATACTGTATTATTTATAAAAAATTTAAAGCGTTTACCACAAAAAATAAAATTAAAAAAAAATAATAATAATATACACAAAACTGGAAAAAACAATATTTCTACAAAAAAAAAATCAACAGTTTGGTAATGTATCAAAAATATAAAACGTTTATCGGGCATATTGTGATGCGTTTTGTCTTTTATGACATTTTCAAACACAATATACCGTCTTTCATATTTTAAAAAATAAAGTAGAATTAAAATCCAATAAATGTGTTTTATTTTGGATACATTACCAAATATAATTTGAAATTCTACCAATTGTCTGCATACCCAACAAATAAATCAACAGTGCTGCTTAGCGGGAAAAAAATAATAAAAAGGAAAGACATCTTTCTTTAAAGAAATAAATAAAAAAGACGTCAAATAATGAAAACCTTTTAAGGGTAATCAGTTATAACTATCTGTCGGTATATGTGTCTCAGTTTTGCATTTACGGATTTATTATTTGTAACTCTGTAAACCAAATTTTCCAAACAAGCGATTTTTTATATCGCATTGTTCTTAAACTAGCATCTGAAGCATAAGACTGATCATTTTACCTTCCATGAAAATAAAATGATCCAAATACGCTGCGATTGGACTGCAAATGTATTACCCTATGAGCCACTGGGTACGGGTAAGAAAATGATGGTAATGATTTTTTACAGTTCCCTAGATTTTCGAGTTAAGATTTAAACTGATCATGTTATCTAATTATTTAGGGAGCAATCAAATTGTCCATATTGCGATAGTGGTTATGAACCATCCCATTATCATGGCATTCACGATAACAGTCAATCGTAGCGATACATAATATTTGTTAATAATTGCTATCTTCTCATTTTTACATTCTCTAGATAATCACACCTTTTGTGAGATGTCTATCTAAGTTTTGTTTACTTGAGGTACAAGGTCCGGCTTTTTGAGTTTACATTAGAAGTAGTAAAAAAATCAACTGTTGTTTTAAAACAGTAATTCTTCAAAAACAGCTGAAACAGCTTAAAAAAATAATAAAGCTGTTATTATGAAGAAAAAATAGTCAGGGTGTCAAATAAAAGTGTTTTAAAAATAAATTTTAAAAGTTAAAACGGGTGTGTAATAAAGCGGCCACCCCCCTCTTTCATGATAGTGAAAAAGTGATCCGGATGAACGTTATCAAGGCAGCGTGGCAAAAACTATGGCTATCTCATCATGAAAGTAAAAATTGGTTAGGATATATTATGTGAAACTGTTTTTTTATAAAACAGTTTAGAACAACGTTGCTCGTTTCAAGTAACAGTTTCATTTTTTGGCTTGGGTACCCCAGTGAGGTCACATTATTTTTATTATTTATTATTGTTGATAATGTATAAAAAATGAATTAATTAATTCAACAATGTTTGAGTATGTACGAATGCTTGCAGACTGGCTAGATTTCCTCCCTACGGAGTTATTCATATTTAAATTTATTTCAACTGTGAGGGAAAACATTTTTGATAAGGAAATATAGAAGTCTAGGCATTTACATGGCTTATGACCTGTCATTGGCTGGTTTAAGTGGCCACTTTACACACGGTAACATTCACCATTCTGCCCATGTTTGAACATCCACATTTCCTCAACTCTTCCATCTGTTGACTTTTGTGAAGTAATAGAGCTTAATCCGTTATTACGTGGGTGAGATTCATCCGGCTGAACCAAATCACCTACTAGGCAACGCTTGAAAACAATTTTCCAATTTTTATACTTCTTCTTTTACCAGGTAGTTAATTCAACAATGTTTGAGTATGTTCAAATGCTTGAAAACTAGCTGGATCCTTCCTAGGGTAATGTTTTCCCTTTATGTTGAAATAAATTTAAATAAGAATTAATTAATATTTGTAAAACTGATGCCGGTATTAGATTTCGGTTCTGATACTTCCCACGTTGCTCTAAATATTTATTTAGAATCGGTTTCACAAAACAGTTTATTTTGCAAAACGGTAACTGTTATTGCTACTTCGTATAAATAACCAAAACGTCTATCTATAGTTTACAATGGATACAATGAATAAAAAAAAACCCCATAGCTACCTACTCTGAATTTTTTACAATAACGTTAATAATAGGAGACACTTTTTAATCGGTGGGAACTCTAGGTTTCCATTGTCATGATTATGATTTGGCACCAAGAGGTTCATAAGGCACTGAATTTCCATACGAAATGTTGCGTATTTCGATCATCTGTTTTAAAAAAAGTAAGAGGATCAGTCTTACGCTTTGGGTGCCAGTGCATGAACAATGAAATATTGCAGTTAAAATATTACACGTCTGCACTGCTCGGAATCGAACATAGGACCTCAAAAATAGTAGAGGAATGTGCCAACCACAACATACCAAGGCGAACGTATCTCTAATCGATTTTCTTATTCATGATTTTTATCTGAGAGCAGCCATCGAATCGTAAACAGTCTTACTAGTATCTTGTTTTATTTCACACACAGAACTGAATTTTTAATCCACATGGACACAGAAAGGTTCCCATCTAGCCATTTATATAATTTTTTCTAAAACACTCTCCATACGGAAGCTATAATTACACCCGTGTATGGAACTATATATTTAAATTTAAATTAATTACGGTTGACTTTCATGGCGGGGGGAGTGATTGACCGAAGTTTCGGTTTTGGCCAGTTTCGGCCAATAAAACGAGTTTAAGCCGCAGTTTCGGTTTCTGACTTAAATTGACCAACACTTCGGCTCAACCGAAACCTGCCGTCGAAATGTATCGGATTACGTTCAGTTGTACTCGGGTACATTTTCGATTCTCCCCCCACCGATTTTAAATATTTTTATACAAGCAGACTTTTATAAAGTTTTGTTTTTTGAGGAAGTATCCCAAATTTATATTACTGTTTATATACATAAGAAACAGCACAATTAAAGATATTCAATTACTATCCATTCAAATAATGAGTTATTTTATTGCCATTGTCTAGGATAAAAAATAAAAATTAAACCAATTTGTATTTTTTTACTGTAGTTAGTACCTAGTTTGAAAATTTTGAATTTTTATACGCGTATTTTTGTAATTTCTTTATAGTTAATAAATTAAAGTTTCTATAGCGTACATTGAAGAACTGTTATAAATTTATACCTTTTATTTCATTGTGTATTTTATTTAAAACTTATTTCAATGAATTCGTAAGATTTAACAACAAGCACGCCTAGTTACTTTTTGGCGTTATGAAGTTACTTTTGACTCATTTAAATAAGTTTTGGTTGCGGTCAAAACTAAAAGCAGTCGAAATTTGGTATCGGTTTGGCCTAAAAATCTTATTCTTTTCGGTATTTCGATGATGAGTCACACCTAATTATCTACGGCAGAACTGATTTAGTCTAATTCTTAGAATCTCCTTTATATCATAATAAAATACTTGGCCAAAAATAAAGTGACACGAACATCGAAAGTTTGCGAAATTTAATGACAGTAAATTCCACAAGTAATGAAAATAATAATTATACATACGTTGATAAATAACAAATCGACCTACTTTGTTCTTTATGTACCACTTTATTTTTAATTTAATCTAGTAACCAACTTGTTTTGGCGAAACACTCCGCATTCTTAGCACTTTGTATCCTGGAGCCGTGTAAACACGTGATTATATAACCACGCGTTGTGTCCCGGTCCCGTGTTTTCGCGTGGTTTACCAGCTGTCTAAAAAGTGCATTTTATTGACATCTAGTGACTTTTATTAGTACTTTTTCGCTGAAAACACGGGACCGGGACACAACGCGTGGTTATTATAATCAAATAAAATTTTAATAGAAACAAACACACAAACCGTCATGCTGTTTCCCCGTAGGGGTAGGCAGAGAGGATAGAACGCCATATCACTCTATCTTAGCATACAGACACATTCATACATCTTCCTCTACAGTCATACATCTTCTCATGCACCCACGCCGATTATTCCTACTTTTGACAAGTCCATCTTTAAGTATTTGATGGACTTGATCGTGCCATGTCTTTTTCGGTCTTCCTCGTTTTCTGCATCCATCAACATTCGCATCGTAGATCCTTTTAGCCGTTCTTTCGCTGTCCATTCATTCGCTCTACATGTCTAAACCATCGCTGCTCCCCTTTCTTGATGCTGTCGATGCTGCATATCTCAGCCTTACACACGTCACGGATCTCAACATTTGTGCACCTATCATACATCGTTTTACCACACATTCGCCTGAGGGATCGCATTTCGACAGCATTAAACCTACTTTCATCATCATTTTTCCAATTCCATACTTCGCTCCCATACATTAGAGGTAGCACTAGAACTCCGTTGTGAACTGCTAGTTTAGCCTCTTGCGATAAACATTTGTTCGCCAAGGTAGATTTCAGTGCACCGTTCACCCTGTTCCCGGCACTCACCCTCCTTTCAATATCTCTCTCAGTCTTCCCATCCCTAGTAAACATACTTCCCAGATCACTAATTCTTCTACCTGATTCAGAATATCTCTGTTCACACTGATCTCACGTTTAGTTATATTTTCATCCCTTTCAAAAACCATCACTTTCGATTTATCAACATCATAAGCAAATCGCTTTCTTGCATACATCATAGACTTTTGTTACCAATTTAATATGTATCACTATCACGTTATTCTCCTGTCTTTATCCTTAAAAGGCAGGAGAATACGAGGATAATATCCTCAACAGTATCCCTCCTTTTTCTTATTTAATCCTAATCTTTTCTTATCCTTTTCATCCGTCTTAACGTTTTGGAAACAAAATCATTATTATTTCATTGAACTCTCTGGTATGATATTTTGTAAAGTACTCGTATATATTTTTAATCTGTTCGTTAGTATGTCTACAAAAAGCATTATTTCATCATCATAAGCATTCCCTTTCCGCACATAATGGTGCATAGGGCACTGCATTAGTGCACTAATCGCAGTGTAGCTTGATCTTTTTTTTTACATGAAGGTAATATAATCAGTCTTACGCTTCAGATACTAAGCCAGGGGCTATGAAATATTCTAGTGTAACAACACATTTTTAAAATAAATATTTCATGTCAACCATGTTAGGAATGGAACTCAAGACCCTTGAAAGGTAGGCATTCGCGCTGACCACGACATCACTATAGTATTATATAGTCGTGAAAAACTTTTATTGGACTCATAAAATATATTATAATGTGAATTGTTTATAAATTTTCTGTTATTTTTCCAAATAAAAAAATTATAAAAAATATTTAAAAAATATTAAGTCTTATTTATATATCCTCACATGTAATTTTTTTTTTAATAGTATATTGTAAAGTATCCTCGGTACGGTTAACCCCTGTAAGGTCACATTATTTTTTTTGTTTATTATGTGGAAAGAAAAATGAACAAATGAAATGAAATTGTAAACTAACATAATAATATGTACAAAAAATATTAAAATATAATGATGAAAGAAGGTTGAACGCTGTCGAAATGCGATCTCTCTAGCGAATGTGCGGTAAAACGATTTATATAGGTGCACAAATGTCGAGATCCGTGCACTAAGTAATGCTGAGACATGCACTATCGACAAAATCAAGGAAGATGTATGAATGTAGAGGAAACGAGGTATGTTTGCAAATATAGAGTGACATGGCGTTCTATATTATCTACCTGATGAAACGGCGTGATGATTCGTTTGTTTGTTAAAAATGTACTCATATGTAGAGAAGGTGTGGCTAAGTGTATTTTAAAAACAAAGAAATTTTATTTTAACCCTAAAACGCCCAATGTAGACGATCTGCTACATATCGATAATTGGTGTATAAAAATGATTTCAGACATGTTTATCACTCGACGACTAGTTAATTATATTGTATCCATACTACATACATACTACTACTTGTCGGCCTCGTGGTGTAATGGTCAGCGCGTTTGCCTGCCACGCAAGAAGTCTCGGGTTTGATTATCGACATGGTTGATGTGAAATATTTATTTAAAAGAGTATTTTTGCACTAAAAAATATTTTATAGTCCCTGGACTGGCACCTGAATCGCGAGACTAATAATCTTACCTTCATGTAACAAAAATGTTTGAGATTCCGCACCTAATGGTGCAGTGCCCTATGCACCATTAGGTGCGAAAAGGGAATGAAGATGACGAGACATTCTGGCCATTATAAAATATTTTTAAAAGGTTCCACCAGGGTAAAATTTTTCGATAAAATTTTAAACAAAAAGTCAGTTTCACGTATTCTGTCAAAGGTGTAATTAAGCTAAAGTTTAAAGTGTAGTGTCTTCATTTTTCTAAAGATTTAAAGTTATAATAGTTTCCGCGACATTCATTATTTCAATATTAATACATAGTTTAATAACAATACACGTGCCAGCCAGGATTTGCAGACGGTACCACCTGTTTAGTGTACCAATATGTAAAACATCGTATGTTAAACATGTTTTTTTCGTAGGACTTTTTCAGTATACAATACAAAATTTAAAGATATAGATTACACAAACATCACTCTGTCAGATTTAAAATTTACACTAAAAATGCATTATGTAACTTAGTAGACATTAAAATAATAAATATGTACATCTCCCTTCACCTCCTTATCCTCTCTTCAAGCATCCTTGTCCTAATCCCACCCAATTTACAGTAACTTAATTTTCTAAAAAAACATTTTAAAAATTCTTTGATTGTTGAAAAATATTTACGAGATCATGAAAATAACATTTTTATATGTATAAACTTATACGTATTTATTTGATATGTAATATATTTTCTTTACTAACTTTGTATACTTTGAGGAAATCTGTTATTAGTTCTGAGTTTATACACTATATCTGTTTGTTTACAATAAATATGTATGTAGAACTGTTGATTTCCCAAATAAAATAAATAAATAAATACAAAAAGATGTTCACAAGAATCGTTATCCTTACATTGATGTATTTTTTTTACTTTTTAATGCCTGATGTAGCATATTGTCCGCATACACTAAAATATAAAAATTAAAACAAAAAAAAAACATTTTTTTCCAGTATTTGCATCAAAGACCATATTATTTAAAAATATGTTTTTAGTCAGAATTAGAAAAAATGAGCACCGAAGGGTTAATATGTTTATTAATGATGTTCCGTGAAGTCAGCGCTTTAAACATTATAAATAAAATAAACTCTCATTAGGTAACTTATATTTTCATACAAGATAAAATTATATTATATAATTTATTATATTAAAATACGTACCTGGTAAACTTCCGCAAATGAGTTGACCAATCCGCGATTTTCTTTAAATTACGGTAAGGGTAATTATCGGGCCATCCCAAAAATCGCATGCACCTTAACACGTGCCACGCATATCGTGTACAGATCCGAGGTCAAACCTTTTTTTATGAAAATGTTTTCAGTAATTAATTTACCGAAATGCCCTTGACGAAAAGGTAATATTGTATATTATTGCTATTTGCCCCTTTTTCCACAGGGCTAGATGAAAATGTTATTATTCTCTATTTTTATGTTTATCTGTCTCGGGACTGGCTCCTGAATCTCGATTAAAATACGAAGAACAGAGTTATCTTCAATTGGCGATAAATAAAAAATGAATTTTCTGGATGAAAAATTGGTTATTCTTTTTTTTTGTTAGTTACTTGTAATTTACGTGTTTAACTTCGGGTTACTGACGAAGATTACTTCAAACTATTGTAAAAATATACACTCCAAATTTTATTGCAATCGGGGCCCTGATGCTTAAATTTAATAAAAAATATGAAAATCATATTTTATCACATTAAAATGCCATTCTTTCAAAATCGCATAATTAATAATATACAGTACGTAGTCATCAGATAAAAACAATAGTTTTTAAAGTTATTTCTGATAAAGAATATACACATAAATTTACGTACAGAAAATATAATTAATATGTATCTTTTTTGGGTGATCCCGTGTAAGTTGACTTTATTTCGACGTGTCCACTACCATTGCAGGATTCATATTCAGGGTAAACTGGTTAATGTTTAGATAAACAATTGTACATTGCGACATGGTACAAATTACTAGAAAATTTTCACAGTTCACCCTGAAGATGGCTCCTGCAATGTTACCCGAAACGTTGGAATGAATTTAACTTATACGGGATCACCCAAAAATGATACATTTTGATAATAATGACCGTGAAAACCTACGCACCTATTTAAAATATAATTAGATTTCAACCAGCAGATAACGACTTTTGAAATTTAGGCTAAACGCATTACACATACATTGGTACGCAAATAAAGACAAAGTATTTTAGTTAAAATTATTCTTCTTTTTTTATACGGTACACATAAAAAAATGTATATTTAGCTGTTTTGTTTGTAATTTTAAGAATATTTCATACAAAAGGCATTGTACAACGTTACTCCTCATTATGGTAAACAATATTTCTTTCATTTTTTGAAATTTGCATTTTAATGTTATATTTTTTTCTGAATAATAAATGTACGAAAAAAATTTAAAAAAAAACAAATTTACATAATTATAAAAGCATTTTGAATTTCATATTTTTTACAGGGTTACGAATGATGAACTCAGGCGAGATCGAGATCGAGATGTAAATCTGAGTCAAGTATAATTGATAAGATTAAGAAAGGGTCTCTGAGATGGTTTGGTCACGTAGAACGAATGGACGACGAAAGAATGATAAAACAACTATATATGGCGAAAATGAACGGTAACGTGGGACGAGGACGACCAAGGAAGACGTGGCATTAGCAGATAAACCAAAATCTTAAGTCTGGTCATGTCAAAAGCAGACAGACTCGAAGGGCATGTATGACAAGATGTATGAATGTGGAAGAAGCTAAGAATGTATGCCAGGATAGACGTATGTGGCGGTCCATTCTCTCTGCCTACACCTACGGGGAAATGGCGTGATGGTAGTAGTAGTTATGTTTTTTAAGCTTATTTTTTCCTGCCAATTAAAATTTCAACAACTATGTACATTGTACGTATTGTGTAATCATCCTAATAAGTAGATTCTATTGTGGAATACTTTATGGTGTAAGACTTTGAATGAAAAGCGTAAATAGGTAGAATACTGTTGAAAAGTCTGAGAATTAAGGGAGGGCGAATTTTCAGGTCTGATTAAATTTAAGAACGTGTGAATGTGAGAGTGACAATGAAAGAACATTGTATGCAAAAATGGCGCGTTACAACTTTCTCAGATATAAAATGTGTTTATTGTTAGTTGTAAGTTTGTTCGTTGATTCGTTTTATTTCTTTTTTAGCTTTTTATGTTTTTAAGTATCAATCTTGATTTTTTTTCAGGGTAAAAATCTACATTATGTGACAAACAATGTATTGGTTACAAATATTATTATCATTAAAAACATTTGTTTAGTGCTATGATTAAAATGTGATGTATTTTGTGATTTTTTGTTCAAATATATTTATTTACACTATACATGTTTATTTGTTTATATACACGACACGCAGCGCCTTTTACTTTACAAAATACATACTTAACACTTTGTATCCCAGAGCCGTGTAAACACGTGATTGTATTACCACGCGTTGTGTCCCGGTTCCGTGTTTTCGTGAGATTTACCAGCTGTCTAAAAAAGTGCATTTTATTGACATCTAGTGACTTTTATTAGTATTTTTTCGCTTATTATAATCATGTGTTTACACTGCAACTGCTCCGGGATAAAAAGCACAAAAAAGAAATGAGACCCTGTATATGTGCAAACATTGCAATGTGGCTCTCCATAAAGGCCAATGTTGGCAAAACTATCATACAAAAATGATTTATAAAATTGTTTCAAATAAATATGAGAAATGCAATTGATTTAACCCAGTATTTTCATAATTATGACACTTTTAAGAAACCCTTCACAAAGCATGAAATTTCACAAAAATGGGCCGGGCACAGGGTAAATTCTATATGTATTCGGCCGGTGATCAACGTGTTAATATAATACAACGGTAGTCAGATGGCAGAAAGGACTATTTGTATTTTTTTATGTTTTTTAGTATTCATAAGTTTTAATTATTATTTCAGTAAATACACATAGGCAAAAAAATCAGCTCTTTGAACAATGGTAATTTATTATTGAACGGCAATACTATAAAAAATACTTTGGTTTTTGGATTAAAATCTTCAGATTAAGTAGTATTTCAGCTCTCCCGAACATTAAAAAAAATACAGGTGGTCGTTTCTGCCATCTGACTAACGGTAAACACTTTCATATAAAGTGAAATAGAAAAAAAAGTATTATGTTTTTTATAAATACTATAACGCAGCTGTTTAATATAAAAAACATGCTTAGATATAGATTATTATTATTTTTTAAATTAAACAATGTTTGCATATAAAACTTAAAAAAGAAAAGTCATTTTTTTTTTAATTACAAAATATAAGTAAATTAAATACAAACAGCAATATAATTATTTTAATCCCAAAAAAAATTTTAAAATATTGATAAAAAGAACAATCAAAATAATTGAAAAATGAAATATGTAATTTTTTAAAAATATTTTTTTTTAAATCTTGGAATAGAGCACTCATAAACATATTCTTATGTGTGCTCTAATAATAACAATGTTTCAATAACAATGTTTCATTTACAAGTTATTTAATACATATTTCTTAACCTTTTGCTTGAATTTCATTTTTTTCTTTTTAGTAAATGTTTTTTCCCATTTCATTTTTTTTTTTAAACAGCCTTATTTTGAATTTTGTGACTTTGGCTTTTTTCTAAATGGGAGTATGATTTTTTTCCGTTTCTCTTGTATTGTGAATATGTTCATATTGGCTTTGGTAATTTTTTTTCTAAAATTCTATGTTTTTTTAAAATTAATAATATTATATATAACATCATCGTATTGTAACGTATCGTTTGCTTATGTGTCATTACTTTTAATTCATTTAACATCAAATTTACACTTGTTTGTCTGTTTTTTTTCCAAAATGATTCTTAAAGCTTCTTTTTGTAATATGGTACACAAAAGTACTCGTACAGTAAACATAGAAAGCATTTTTAATTTTTTTTATATATTAATAAATTTCATAAAGAGCACATGTTATTGTAAAATTCTAAACATATCTACTTTTACACATCTAGTAAATGTTATCACTGTAACTCTCCAAAAAAGAGACTAACTCTTGTGCTTGGAGAGTAACTTACACTGTTTTAGTTGTTTATTTATAAGAGTTTATATAATTTTAAATGTAAGAGAACATGAGAAAAAAAAACATAGGAAATATAAATACAAAACATAAAACAATAATACATTCATACTAATTAAAATTTTATGTTGTTTTTACACGTGTTCATTAAATTTTAACAAATGTAAATTACCGTTCACCATCTTTGAAATGATAAAATAGAGTTGATTTTTACTAACTATATATTATTTTTACTTTACGAGTGTTTCGTCCCGGTACCTTGAAGTCAATTAGTGCGAATAGTTTAATTTGTATATTATTTAGACAAAATGGCAGAAAAAACACCCCGACAAAATTAGTTTGTTCAAGGAATAGGCCCAATATACGAAGGGTTTGGCAAGCTAGAAATATTGAAATGCCTAAAGTAGGGATCGGTTATATTATGAGTAAATACCAGTTCTAAGAAACCGATTTGTTTCGGCAAAATACCTTTTAGGTATGTTTATCGAATATGTTTTGCAAAAATATAAATCAAATTAAAAAACGAGAAAAGGGTATTAGCACAAAACAAACAATTTTAAAGTTTATGATGGTGAAAGAGTCTTGATATTAAAATAAAAAAGACACATATTATGTGCAATAAATCTTGTCCAGACCGTTATCATAATAATGGACAGAGTATCGAGAAAGTAGACAGCTTTAAATACCATGGAGTTCACATAATTGAGGATGGAAGCATGCACAAAGAGCTCGCAGCCCGCCTAGGAATTGCTGGAGAAACTTTTAACATGATGCGTGTTGTCTGGAACTCTAGTCTATACTCGGTTAAAACAAAATGCCGATTATTCAACACTTGTATAATATCAGTACTCCTATATGGGTGCGAATCTTGGCACCTTACCAAAGCTCAAAACACCAAACTTCTGAATTTTGAGAATAAATGTTTGAGAAGAATATTAGGTATAAGGTGGTTCGATTTTAAAATTAACATTGAAGTCCGAGAACGGACGCAGCAGCCTCCAATAACGAGCGTTTAGAGGAAGCGGTTGTGGACCTGGTTTAGACACGTGCTGCGCATGCCTCAGGAGAACCTAAACCAAAGATGCCCTTTCGTTGCCTTTTTTTGGTATTTTCGACATTTTATAGTCAATAGACTGGCGCATTAACTATAGACTTGATCATCTTATTTTTCTGTTTATCGTAAAAGATTACAAAAACCTTAGAGTGATAATACCCGCGCAAACAGAGTCGCCCATACGGACAAAAACCATTATATGATTATTAACCGCGAAACTTTTTGCAATAAAATAGGCCGTAGGTACTCAGGTCAAGAATTATAAGTGCAAGCCATAACATTTTTAACGATATAAATATTTGCGTTCTTATGATTTATTCATTTTTTTCATTTTAAGGGGCCATTTTCGACGAGCAGTAAATACCTCATTATTAGAAAATTGGAATCAAGTTGGGGTAGAGTGAGATTCGAACCACGGACTTTTGAGCCGTGAGTCCGAGACACTAGCCACGGGACCATAACGATTCAATGATGATGAGTATTTTTTAAAAATTATTTTATTTAATTCAGAAAACATACAGTAATACACAATATGTATTAAAAACAAAGATTTTCAAAAAAAAAAGACAAAAAAAATTCATAAAAAACTGAAGCGAGAAAAGAACGATTCTATCAGTAACAAATGTAAATACCGAATGCGCACTCCGAGCCATCCATGCACACATATATGAACTGATACATATACACACATGCATACGCACATTTACATGCATCTACATATAAAACATACACAAACACATACATTACATGCGGTACATATACATACCACAAACCACTCAAAATTCAAGACTCAGCAACTATCCCAAATAATCAACTCCATGAAGAAATTTTCTGTACAAATGCATCGTGCAGTTAATTGCCATCCATGAGTATGATTGTAGTTTCAATGCAGTGCCCTATGCGCCATTGGTGCGGATAGGGGAATAATAATACACAACATAACATAACATAACATAACATTGAAAGGATTGAAAATTTTCGAAGAAAATTTTTTTAATACCTAGATTATAAAAACAATAAAACGCTTTGCACTAACAGCTAATCTGTTAAACAAAATGGACTTTTTACCCTTGAAAATAGACGCTCGGAAATAGGATTATGCTTTTTAAATAAATTATTAAATAATAAAGTAGACTCTTTTAACCTACTCTCTAAAATTACATTTCTTTTTTTTTACATTTTACATTTACATTTTTTTTTTTGCACCACAACAGGCCAGGAGGCCATTAGGCCTGTAATTATACAGTGGTGAATTACATCACAGAGAACCCAGGCTTGAGGAAAATCACATTTTTAATTTTTGTGTTCTCACCGGGAATCGAACCCGGAACCTTCCGTGCGTGAGTCAAGCGTCTTGACCACTACACCACGGAGGACGCCAATTAATCTTAATGCCCCCTTTCGCGTGACAAGAAATAAATATTTATTCCATCTGCCAGTCTGTAGCACTAACTATGAACAACACTATTTCCTCTATCGTTCTTGCTAAAACTATAATGCCTTTTATTCACATGTTGATATTGAACATGCCTTATAATTTATTTAAAAACAAATTAAGACTCATTATTTCTGGCTGCGATACGCTCCCACTTGCTATTTAATGATGCTCACGCTTACACACACCTGAACACTTACTCTTACACAAATACACACAAACACATCTCTACACTTAGTCTCATACAAATACACACAAACACCCTTTTGTTGTACCACAATTTAATATGTATAATTTTTTTTTGGAAATTTCGCTGGTCTGTCTTTAAAGCGTATTTTTTTTACGTTATTATATCATTGTCGACTGTTTGTTTCTGTAAAATAAACAATTAAATGTTTCTAACATATTTCTAATATTACTTTATTTTCAATAATGTACAAATTTTGTTGGTAAATTTTCAGGATATAAAAATAAGCGGTAATGGAATAATTTTGTATCGTTTGTTTGCTAATATTGAATTGTTTAACTATGTAAACTTATATTTTCGAATTAACTAATCGTTCTAAGAAGTGTTTATATTCGGTGGATTATCAATGATAGCAGTATTCCGAAATTACAAAAGGATTTATGTTATTGTTTGTTGACGAATTAGTTTATATGGGGTTGTGTTACTTTCGATGGAAATATTATTCAACCCTAATTAGCCATTGCAATTAAGTTTTCGGGAATTTCCTACTCCTCACACACATAGGTAATATTAATATTACACACGATACTAACAATGGCACTTTGACGCGGCTTCTAGAGAACGATTAAGGTAATGAGATAAATTTTAGCATTTTTGGCTTATCATAATGGTTTTTATGATATATTTACGCGACCATTACACAGTAATTAAGTAACTATGGGATTTCGTAAATATAATACCTTTTAAATTTGAAATTAGGATGGAAAAAATATGGCACCATTTTTATACTCGGATCGGGTTTTTACATAAAATACGAAACTTTATACACATATTCTGATTTTTTTTTTTTTCAAAACGTTTTTTAAAAAATCAATAACAACAGCCAGATAAACCTCGCCCACATGATAAAGGTTTCAGCGCTTTTACCTCAAAAAATTCAACAGATTGAAGAGTTGAGGAAATGTGGATGTTTAAACATAGGCAGAATGGTGAATGTTACCCAGTTTGTAAAGTGGCAATGACAATGACAGCCTGTTAATACCTAGAATTCCATACTCAGCTTTAGAACGAAAACGACTTAACTCAAAAATCCTTAAAATAAGTTAAGATCATAAAGTGACTTCAATAACATTATCCATCTTTCTGCATTAAAAAAATGAAATATTCGGGTGGGAATAGGACAAAATCGTTACATTAGTCTCTTTGTTACTAAAAAAATTTAGGTTCCGTGTCAGAACGGGAGCGACGCTATTAGTGTTGTGTTTATATTGCTGTGTGAAGGACGCAACGTAGACAAACATATAGTGACCGAAAGATCGAGTCAATTTTCTTCCGATACAAATGGCAACATTATTTTATTTGTTTAAATATTAAAACGACCAATTTAACTTTATGATTGTTTCGTTCCGACTTACTGATAATCTTAGTAACTTTTTTAAGTTTTTGTCACTTCGTAAAAAGATAGAAACATGTGTTTGGTGACCTGATCTGACCTAATAAACATTATATCATTATCTTATTTATCAAAGTGCATTTGTTTGGTTTTTTTTTAAACTTAATAATGACTCATTAAATAAATATCTTGTTCACTCACAACTCACAACAATTTATTTTAATTAAGCTTTTTCTTAATTATTCATAGCTGAATGCCTTCGGTATAATTTTTAATTCAAAATTTGGTGCTTATTTTGAAAAATATGAAACAATCGGCGAAAGAACGACGGTGTCACAATTTACATTCTTATTTTACAGTTTCCCAAAAAAGTTGATTTTTTTAGTTGAGTCGTTTGCGTCTTAAAGGTGCGATATATTCCGTTCTACAAAATGTTCTTCATCTCTGTTGTAATATAATTATATGTATTGTACCTATATTAGTGTTTACATCGAGGCACTAAAAATCACAAATTATTATCTAAGTACTAATAAATTACATCATTAAAAACCTTAAATTAACATTGTTTATCGACACTTTCTTTCCGATTCACCATTTATCAAATTATTTTTTGATTGGCAATTAGTTAGGTACGAAAAGATCGTTATAACATGCTAATTAAGGCCTCTCGCCGTGTTTGCTTTAAAAAAACCGAATTTCTATGGCTAGGCTTCGGTGAGAACTCGCTGACGAATATCATCATATTTGATTTATTATTTTTTGTTTGCAGTTACTAATTGAAAAGTGTTGGTTTTGCAATAAACAAAAAATATCATTTTTTACTCACTTATCAGAAACGAGTAATGGTAAAATACCGATATAAAAATACATTTTTACGTCTACAGAATTTTAACCTTTTTCTTGGTAATGTATTCTATAAGAACACACATGATCTCCTTTTTCCTTATGAATTAATAATTAGTACTCAATTAACACTGCTTTATCACATTTTTCACTTTTTACTGCATTATCAAATTCATAATTGAATGTAATCAAATCGAAAAAAAATGCTATTGAATCGGGTTATGGTCCTGTGGCTAGTGTTGTGAACTCACGGATCAGAGGTCCGAGGTTCAAGCCTCACTCTACCCCAACTTGATTTACTTTTTCTAATAGTGAGTTATTTACAACTTGTTGAAAATGGCCACCAAAATTGAAATATTTGAATTGACTGTAAAAACGCTAATATTTCTTTAATCCTTGAAAAAAAAACTTTTAGTAAAACTAAGCAAAAACAGTTGTTTGGGATTCTAGAGCTTTTTCAACCATCTACTTTCAACATACTACCTCCCTCAATGAACGAAACAAAAATGATTATTTATCTGCAAAATTTCATGATAAATTTTAATGGCAAAATCGACTAAGTTTTTTAATTATTTTATTATTTAAAAGTAATAATGTTTTGATTTGCGTTTATACTTTACATTAAAGTTGAACGCACCGTCCATATAATGTAAAATTACCAACCACCTACTTGAAAAATCTGATCTTTGAGAAGCAATAGAACTCTAGAAAAACACTAAAATTGGCTCCCCTTAACATTATTGATTTTGTCACTTGGTCAATTTCTCTTGTATGCCCACGATATATTTTTTTTTTTTTTTTTTTTTTTTTTTTATTTTCTTTTATTCAGGAAACATACAGTACAGTTACAAAGTTTAATATTTTACACAATTGAACTTAATTCTAATGGACCAGTGAAGTTTCCATATTAAAAAGCAATTAAATCTAATGTTAATTATGAAAGTATAAAAAAGAGAAGGAAAAAGAAAACATAAATGAAAGTTGTTTAAAAATTTTAATTTAATAATGGAGTCCTGGTGCTGACCCTTATTTATGAGAGTGAAGTTGGAAATTGTAAAAACACTGATGAAAGTTGGCTGAATGCTGTCGAAATGCGATCTCTCAGGCGCATTTGTGGTAAAAAGATGTATGATAGATGCGGTGCACAAATGTTGAGATCCGCGCATAATGTAAAGCTAAAGTAAACATAATCGACAAAATAAAGTAGACGAAAATAGTCATTTTCGACACCCCCTCTGTTCGCGTTCAATAGAAGGAATAATGCTACCAAAGCTGCTCGCGATATTTGCGCAGTGTATGGTAAAGATGTTATGAATGAAATGACCGCTCGTCAAAGGTTTTTGCGTTTCAAAGACGACAAGACGATTTAAGATGGCGCTATACAGTCATGTAACTACAATTTATCTGCTCAGCAATTCTACAGTGGTTTGAAGGGGATCTTTTTTTTATTTCATTATCATATTTCATACATAAAATTATACATTTATACAGAGTTGCGTTGACTATCTAACTGTTATTTACCCCGTTCTAAGCTATTCAAAAAAATATTTAAAAAAAACTGTAATCAAACATAAAAACAATAAATAAAAGTAAAAAAAATGTGAAAAACATAGTAAAATATATGGCAAGAAAATGTGGTAAAAACATAGTAAAAAATATATTTTTTTAAAAATGTAGTAGTTACGAAGTAAAAATAAAATCATAGTAAACATATAAAAAACCAAATAAAATCCGTAGTAAAAACAAAATACATAGTTAAAGACATAAATATATATAAATATATGTGCATAGATTTTTTTTTTTTTTTTTAACCTAGGAAGACACGAAGTAAAAAGAAAAAAACTAAGGAAAGTATGTAATAAAAAATTGTACAGGTATCGTAAAACAAACGTATTAAAAAAAACAGTAAAAACATAGTAAAACTTAATATATTAATGGAAATCTTCGTGAATAATATGATTTAAGCGGTCCTCATCGAAGTCCACTGGTCGTCCGGAACGCTTTATGTGTTTCAGGTTGAAATTACCGCCATTGGAACGAAGAAACCATCGACGAGCTGCCCTTTTATTCATATCATCTTCACCGTACACTGCGCAAATATTGCAAGCAGCTTTACCTCGATTGAACGCGAGCAATAGGAGGTGTCGAACAAATGCTCAGCTTCGTCTACATGACAGTTCATTTTGAAGACTTGTAATCAAATGAAATAATTTATGTTACGTAAGAGCAAACAAAATATCTTGTAGAACAGAAAATTTCCTTTGAGTAACGTATAATCTTAACCGTTTAGTTTTACTTTTGGTGCTCATTTTTAAATTCGGTAAAAAAACGGACACAACTTATGTTAACACCCAATTCATGGACCGATGGTAGTCCCGCGTTTAATATCCTCTGCCTATATAATTTATCGACCTCGTGGTGTAGTGATCAGAGCGTTTGCCTAGCATGCAAGAAATCTCGGTTTGAATTCCCGACATGGTTGACTTGAAATTTTTATTTAAAAAATGTGTTTTTACACTAGAATATTTTATAGTCCCTGGTCTGGTACCTGAAACGTAAGACTGATCATCTTACCGTCGTGCAACAAAAAAAATATATATCAAGATACACTGCTATTGGTGTACCAATGCAGTGCCCTATGCACCATTTTGTGCGAAAAGGGAAAGATGATGATGATATAGTTACTGCATACATTTAATTAACTGAGAGGCTGGTTACTAATTCTAATTGTTTATCTAGTAAATCAAAATACCTAAATAATATAAAAATATCTAAATTTTACTATGTTTGTTGTTGTTTAGTCACGTCGAAGGACAAACACATTATAATATCTCAGAAAGACCAAAGTGGGGTTGGTTGATAATTCCTTAATAAATAACAGTTTAGTAATATCAGTTTTTCAAGAACTGTAGGTAGATTCTCATCACTTGGAACATGGTAATCTTTTGTCAATACCTTATGTTTGTCAAAGGATCATTTAAGTCATGGAATTCGCCTTTTTATGATAATTTTTCCCTTCTGCCCTATCATATTATTATAATATAATGTAAACCCTTTGAAAATATGTAGTTGAATACATATCTCGACAATTGAACCCTCGTAGATAGCACAATATTAATAATTTACTTTAATATTGCCCAAACATATGAAATTATGTATGATCGTTGCTGAATATAAAAATATCACATACTTCCAATATTTGCATCGTAAAAAATGATCTGCTCTCTTTAAGATTCTTTGCTTGAATGATCAATATCAAATTTAAATTACGTAAAGTCATGATAAAATATAAAATCATATCCCAAATAGATACTATGTTTTTTGTGAAGTATTGAAAATTACTAAGAATAAAAGCAAAATGTGCTCTGGTAAAAAACGTAAATAAAAATGAGTGTTAAAGTGTCACTGAAACCTACAAACACATTGTTTACCTGTTAGATGATCAAATAATATGATTTTGTGAACATGGTGGAAAGGAGCAATCAGCCAACAACTTCGCTGCTCAAATGTTGCCTCCTTTCTTTCTTCATCATCTCCTACTTTAAACCGTCGACCCAACAGAATGCAGAGCGTCTCGAGAGAACATCGGCTCTCTACAGGGGAGACTTCATCATCGGGGCTCTCTATTCCATCCATCACCAGCCGAGGCAGAAGAAGTCTGGAACTCCTCACTTCCTGGAGTGTGGGGAGATCAGAGAGGCCTACGGGATTCAGCGGACGGAAGTAACGTTCCAAATCCTTGATAGAATCAACAGTGACCCGAATCTCCTTCCTAATATAACCCTGGGTGCGGAAATCAGGGATTCGTGTTGGTATGCTCCTGTCGCTCTTCAGCAGACCTTGGAGCTGATAAGAGACTCCATCACTCCGCCGAAAGAGCAGACGATTACTTGCCCCGGAGAAGGAATGTTAAAGGTAGGTACAATTTCAGAGTATTTAGAATTTTTCATTAACTTATTCAATTAAAGGTATTTACATCATTAAATACTTTTACATAAAACACGCACAAAATAATACTTAGTCATACATTTATTATGTATTATTAATCCAAATAATATTGAATAAAAAAAAAGTTTAAGTAAAGAAATTATTGAAATAACATTTCAAATAATATATTTATTTTATGGTTTCTCTATATTCGTATCCATTTTATTATGCTTATGTTGGTACTCGATATTACACCGAAAAATTAGTTTTTTTTTAGTTTGACAGCCTACCTCTGGCTGGTTTGTGGAACGAATTCTATTGGTCCTATTAAATTTTATTTAAGACAAGTTTTTAATGTAATTAATTAAAATTAAACTAATTTCATAGAATAAACATACATTTTACGATAATACCACACGTTGCATGAACATTTAGATTCGTTATAAGTTTAAGACTCATTGTTCATTAAATAATTTAATAAAATATTTTATTAAGTATAAAAGTTAAATAAAGTTAAAAGATACCAAAATTTATTAAATTCACAGGAATTCATAAATATTTTTTTTTTAAATACGTTCAACGATTTGTAAAAAAAAAAGCTTTGAATTTTAGGCTATACATTTATGAATGTTCCCTTACATATTTATAGGTAAACACGGCAACTTGTCAGATTTTTTCAATACAGTTTATGAATCATTGTATTTTTAGGAAAACACGATAAGTTTTTCCTGTAGAGTAACAAATTAATTTGTTTAGTTAATAAAACAATCTAAAATAACAAAATTAATTACTAAAATTACAATTGAATAGTGCTCACAATATTTAACAAAATATATGAGCATAATAGAAATGAAACTCCGTATAATAATAAATCATATATCATTTTTGAGAATAGCACTATAGGTTTTTGCCAGTGAAAATTGAATTCTTATATCTTTGGTTTTTAGCTATCGGAATACGTTCTTTATTAGTAAAAAAACAATTAAAACATGAATTTTATAATGATTGCGTATATATAAAATAAATTAGGGTAAATCTTAATTAAATAAATGATGACGATATTCAGTGCAACGGGAAATTCAATATAAAATATTTTTTCTTACGCGCGCCAAAAATTAGAGCCTTTAATTGTACTGCAAAATTTCTCAAAATATGTATGAAAAAAATAATGAAAATGATTTTAATAAAATTTCATTGCGTTAAACGACGTCACTAGTTCTCCGAAATCAACCAATCACCAATGAACAATGAGTTTTGTGATATATTTCCGGTTACTTAGAAGCCAACCCACCAATCAGGACAACCCACCGTAGATAACTCATCCCCTCTCCCCTCTCCTCTCTTCATATTAAGAGTTAATTTTTCACTTATATATTTATATTTTGTTAATCTTTGTTTTTAATTTTTGTATAAAATTATAAGATTCAATATGTCCATGTATTTATAATTTTCTCAAACTGTACGGTTTAGGTAGATAGGAAGAAATTGCCTTAAGGCAATATGCCCGCCCTTATATGTATATATATTGTATATGTATATAAAGTGTCAAATAAATCAAAATAATAGATAACTTGTGACGTCACAGGCGGAGTAATTTCAAAATCACAAAATTGAAAAAATCGTAGTGCTGATAATACGATACATATAAAATATTTTTTTCAAATATGGCTTAGTTTGATAGACTGTAAACAAATAAAAAAAACCACTTAACTTCTTGATTTTTTTAAAAAATTCAAAATGACCTGACCACGAGACTACTTTACGACAAAATGTAAGAAAGGGGATAATATCATCAATGTGAAACATTTCAGAAAGTCTTTAATCCAATAGATTTTGACATCCCAGAGTCAGTCAGCCTTTTACGGGGACATTATTAAATTTCCTATCACTCTCATATTATCCTCTAAAGGTAACACATACACCGTAATTCTATGGTGGGGGATAGAGTACATAACGTACTGACAGCGGTCAAATACAAACTAAATAAATACCAACAAATCAGAGAAAAGTCTTTGACTTAAATGTATCAAGTAGAAATAAGGCCTCTAGAAACTGTTTATTTTGTAAATTAAACAACCCCTTTGACAAGTTACTTACTAACGGTGCGTTCAAATGAATAACGATGTCAAAAAACATTGCTTCTCTTTTAATTCACATCCCAGATTTTCATGATATTTGAGGCTATGTAGGTGCTTTTAAATGCTTAAGTTATTAGTCGAATGTCTATGCCAAAATGACTTCGTTTTTAAATTCAGTAGATGTTCTTATTACATTGCTAACGGAATTAGTAATTTTATAATGCTTTCGACAGGTAGTTCACGTGTTTTTTTTCACGTCAGCATCAGCTGAAAAATGTTACGGTTTTTGAAATATAAACACAATTTATAAAAAAATCAACAATATAATTACATATTTCAACAGTGACAATGAACTAGGCATTTAAATAATCCAGTCCTTCTTTACAAGAGTTTGGACAAATTCAAAATATTTTCAATGCGATATTTGTTGCATTGTTTCCACAAACAATATTTTGACAACTTTGAGTGAAGACTACCCTTCATAAAAACACGTTAATACTAATATAATTTCAATCATTTTATTTATTTTTTCAAATTGTATTTATTTTATAGGCCCAAAAGTATCGAATTATATTATGCTTTATTGATATCCATAAATAAACATAAAATTTTACATAAAAGTAGGTAGAAATGCCAAACATGTGTCTATTGAAATAAAATAAGCAATTTGTTTGCAATTCTGCAGTATCTGAAAGCTTCTTAAATTTAAAAATATAAAATATCAAGCTTTGTTTTTGCTCTTCTGTAAACCTAGCAAAAAAAAGATTTGATAGCTGCCGTCGCGCCGATATGATGTTATTTACTAATAATCCAATGAGAAATCATAATACAACAGTGTATAAAATATTTGGCAATTTTTGTTGGCCTTTGACTCATCAAAATTAGCTAATTGCATAGAGCTAAGTTATACCACAAAAATGAAATAAAAAGCTTTACGTAATATCAAAGTCCAAAAAAGTCATAAAACATTTCGTTGTTAAGATGATTATTTTTTGGTCGATGCTGTGTTATAATATAATTTTCAAAGGTAAACTTTAGCATAGTCCCATCATTTCTACTTTGTATTTCTAAGTAAAAACTAAATTTCACCCAAAAAGCATTCAACAGTATTCCTTGACATATAACCAGCTTTACCCAATGCAGAGTATGAGATTTAGAGCAGTTAACAAGATGGCTTTCCTTCGCTGACAAGTACTGATAGCTTTACTGAGTTATGCCCATGTAAACAAGATTCTTATAAAATAAAAAAAATGAATGGTATAATTATATGTGTCCAGGTGGATGAGGAATAAAGTTATGTCTGTGAAATGAAACTAGAACCCTGGACGAGTGTTTTCGACTCGATAGCTGCTCTCAGGTAAAAATCCTGAGTCAGGTACTGGGTTCGATTCCTGGGAAAGTTGACATGAAATATTGATTTAAAAGACGCTGAGATACTTCAAGTTCCTTGACCTGAACCGTAAGGCTGATCACTTTACCTTTATAATACGGAATATATAATCTGTATACACTGCATTTGATTTAAGAATTTAGTTCCCTATTCACAATCGTGTATGGATAGAGGTTTTATGATGCTGAAAGTTTAAAACACCAGCTCTCTTGAGGAGGTGTATAACTTATATTTAATATTTATGTAAAAATATATTTTTTTTACATAAATATTTTATTTGGTTATATGATAAACAAAGTCTACATAGTCTAGTCAATAGTCATTTTCATTTAAATATAAGTTACAAATTAAAAATACTTGGTGCAATTCCATTTTATTTTTCATATTGATTTGACCAATTAGCGCTTTCGCTGATGCCATCTTCAGGCTGGTAAATATTGTACAGTAACTTATTTATATTATTTTTATTTATTATTTAAGGAAAAACAACAGTTGTTATATAAGAATACAAAATATAAAAAATAGTACACACATCTAGTTAAAGTTTTTCACAAATATAATGAGAGAACATTAACATGTATGTGAAGAGAAAAATAATATATTATATGAAAAAAAAAAAGAGCTCGTAAGAAGGTTAAGGGATGAGGAAATAGAGTGGAGGAGTAGAGGAGTAGAGGAGTAGAGGAGAGGGATTTTCATAATAAAGTTGACCAATTCAAAATTTTGATATTATAATAAAATAAACCTAAACTAAACACACTGACAAATGTTTCATTTTACATTTCCAAAAAGTTTTTTTTGAAGTCACAAAATGTTGTATTAAAAATATCTAAATGGGGGCAAAGTAAATTAAATTTGGAGCAGCTACGATAAATAAACGAGTTTTTGAACATATTTTTTTTTGGGCAATGAATTATAAAAAATTAACTTGTCGTGTTGACTTTAGGGGTCACTTGATTGAAATACGCTAATATTGATTTAAATATATGTTTGTTATCATATAATTACTATGGAATTCCATCAAGAATTGCCGATAAATAGTTGAAATCGAATAATATTTAATAATTAATTATTCATATTAAATATTTTTTTATAAATAAATTGTAACAACAATATTTTGAGTTTGTCCAAATTTTTGTAAACAAGGACTGGATTCAACTCTCTGTGGAGCTGCCTACATTAACACATTACAACAGAGATGAAGAATATTTAAGAGAAGGTGATATAGAAGTCTAGGCATCTACAGGGCTTATGACCTGTCAATGACTGGTTTAAGTGGCCACTTTACACACTGTGTAACATTCACCATTCTGCCTATATTTAAACATCTATATTTCTTCAATTCTTCCATCTGTTGATGTTTGTGAAGTTAAAGAGCTGAAACCTTTATTTATGCTGGTGAGATTCATCTAATTGAATTATTTCACCTACATACTAGGCAACGCCTGAAAATGTTATTTTTTCAATTTCTATACTTGAAGAATTGAAGAAATATAGATGTTTAAATATAGGCAGAATGGTGAATGTTACACAGTGTGTAAAGTGGCCACTTAAACCAGCCATTGACAAGTCATAAGCCCTGTAGATGCCTAGACTTCTCTATTACCTTCTCTTAAATGTTCTTCATCTCTGTTGTAATGTGTTAATAAATTGTAAGTTCAAAAAACTTAAATTGATAAAGTTACCTCAATAAAATAAGAAATAAATAGGATAAAACATCACTTATTTGTGAGTATTTGTGTCTTCTTTCCCAAAGCCCAATGAACGTATTCTCTGACCGTTTTCTTTATGAAATACATACTATTAAGTTTTTAAAAATTATTTTGCTTACTAAATTTATTGAGAAATAATCCGAAAAAGACGATCATGCCTATTTTAAATATTACCCGTATTAAAAATAATGAGAAAATGGATGATTAATGTGTTTTGATACAAATAATACTGGAATTGTAAGTACTATCGATCACTTTGCCTAGCGTATACATAAATTGGTAATGATTTGTTTGAGGTAATCATTTATTTCATGTAATCGTAGAGGCTCGTCAATTGTCATTGTCCATAAAGGTATGCTACAATTTTCACTCGTTCATTGAATACGATCAATCTTCATAATAAGTCATTTATAAGGAATGAGTTTCATTAGCTTTACATAAATCATCATTCTCTTTTCGCACATAATGGTGCATAGGGCACTGAATTGGTGAACCAATCGCAGCGTATCTTGATCATTTATGTTACATAAATACGATTACTAATAAACAAACCTTGGTTACTTGTCTTGTTTGTACATATTTATTTATAATAAATAAATGTATTTCGACTTGTAAAGCAACTTAAATTTTGTACATTTCATGGGTCAGAAAATGGTACAAAATCATGTGCAGTTTATTGTACAATAACTATTGAGCTATTTAATTTGCTGCTATACACGGGACAGTTTCTAAGATTGATTGCCCGTAAGCATACGCAGTGCGTAGATGTTTTTGATGCCATGACAGATAACGGGCAGTTTTACAGTTGACAAAACGCGCCATCTTTAAGACTAACAATATACTTTTCTGCGATAAACAATCAACACCGTGTTTCTTAAATATTATTTAAGGTAAACCTTATTGAAAAACAACATTTCGAGGGAATAAAGACAAATGGGAAAAAGCGCACTGAAACAAATAAAACGGAAGAAAAATCAAGTGACACGAGCAACAACACGTACGCGTTGACAATTTAAATTGACAGTTAACCGTATCATAGGCGTGAGATGCGCACGGAGCTCTTAGTTCTGTGTATATTTTGACGTATTCCAATTTGTCTGAACTCGAACACAGATTTCACCCAATGTGTGTATTACTCGACACAATATTCTTTGGGTCAAATCTTGAAAACATATTTGACCATTTTCTGACCCATGCAATACCAACGTATTCCAATTTGTCTGAATTCGACCACAGATTTCACTCAATGTGTGTATTACTCGACACAATATTCATTGGGTCAAATCTTGAAAAATATCTTTTTTCATTTTCTGACCCATGCAATACCAACTTAAGAATTTTCAGTGCTCAATAATACCAACCGAGATACGATTCAGATTTCTTGTAAAAAACGTTCCCTTTTCATTTGCTGCTTATGGTTGGAATAAAGTAAAATAAGCCAAGAATTTTATTTCAGACATGTGGTCGTATTGTTCGTTCAATACAGTCAGAATTCAAGAAACATTATGTTTATTTCCGCTGAGTTCAACCTGCGCACCTACATTTACGACCCCGAATTCAAATATTCAAGCGACATCCGCTGTCTTAAGTAGAATAAATGCAACCCCCGCCATTTATTTTAACTCTTGAGCATAAAATAGTGTTCAGCGAAAAGCTATCGTAAAACTTATTTGGTGTTTTCAGGACGATAGGGGGTGTCTGGAAATTTGGTGAACAAGTACCGAACATTGTTTTTCTGTCGTTCTCTCGCAAATGCCTCCCCAATATTGGAAGAGCACGTCGGACTAAAAATCAAGAAAATCGACGTTTGTCTGTCCCATTTTCCGCACTCCAAAACTGAACCAAATAGTTTTTTTTTCAAACAAAAAGTATTAGAATGAAATTCTCTGTGTTGCCACCTTTTCCTTTTTGATTTAATTTCAAAATGATTTATTATATATATATACTGTACGTTAGAAGACAGAAGATAAAACTGGGCCCTTTTTAGGTTTTTGGGTGGTCTTAGCTCCCGTAAGAAACAGTTAACTAAAAAAGAAAATCAATAAAGACACGACAATGGTAAAAATTTATAGGATGTAAAAAAAACACTGTTCAAGAGCCATAATTCATGGAGAAAATAAGATAATATATTTGTATGAAAAAAAGGCATACCGCCTCTCCCTGTAACCTTTTGTATTATTACCTTTCATTCACATCTCGTTGCATTGGTGAAACAAGGTTCTCTGCAGATTCATATTTTTTTTATACATGAAAGTTTAAAATTAAGATATTATTTTATCTAGTATTTTTTTATTAATATTATCTTAATAAACTTAATGATATTAAGGATTGATTTCGTTCTTCTTTGAAATTTTGATGCAGATAGAACTGATATTTAAATCTTAATACAAAGTTCAAGATAAAAAAAACAAATTTTGTTAGACCTTGTTTCCTAAAGAAATGTAGGTACACAAGAAAACTAATAGTGTATCATATATTTATTTCCATAGACCAATATCTCAACCGAGATGAAGTAATTATTGGGGAATGAGTTAAATTGATAAAGGTTATGACATGTCATTATTTATTTATTAAATATATCGTGAGAATACCATTATGTGGTTCAATTAATAACGTACTCCGTATTGAAAAAACCCGTCCAGTGAAACACATTTTACAAGTTTATTTTGCTTGATTTACCTTTTACAAAAACAAAAGTTTTAGAATAGATTTTTACATATCCAATAAATGAATAATTTTATGAGTCCACTACTTCAAAATTATTCATCATTAGTTTTTTTATATTGGAGTTGCATTTTTTTACCTTGCTTATAATGTAAAAGGTTTATATTTACTTTACAGGGATAGTTATTCATTTGTTTACTACGAAAAATAATATTCTTTTCAATTAACTTGAACAAAAAACTTTATTTCGTTGACACAATATGTTAATAATATGTAATAATAAAAATATGTAAAGGTGGGATGTTTCGGTTGTGGCTTGTTTTAGGAGCTTCTCCCCATTTGCTCTAGTGACGAGGAAACCACAGAAAACTCGTCAGGAGAAGGCGGTCATTTGATTTATTTGATAAATGGAAGTATTGATTAAAAAAATTTTATTTATTTGATATAAGGAAGACTTCAAGAACTCAGCAATAGTTTTTTTAAAATTTTTTTTTATTTTTTTATTTTTTATTTATTTATTTATTTATTCACACTCTTTATCAAAATACAATTCCATATTCACTTTGTCCAGCTAACAAGGGTACATACCCCGTTCCAAGCTAGGCAATTACATTTTAATATATTATAATACTTAACAAATTAATATAGAGCACAGACAAACAAAATATAAACTTATTCGGATACACATTTTGATTCATATACATACAGACATACACATATATACACACATGTATATATAAATATACACATATATACACATGTACATACACACACACGTACATACACCCATGCGCATACACATACATACATTCATAAAAACATAGACAATTTATTTATGCGAAACTTCATGGTTGTCATCTATAAATATATATTTTTTAAATTATTCTTTATTTTTTATATTTTATTTTTGACATCCAGTAAGGTTCTCCAACCCGTGGCATGCATCAACTTTTCTGACTCCCTACGACCAATGTCATGAAAGAGCGAGGTCAACACCTTCCGTAACTTGACAACACTCCCACGTTATTCCTACGTTTCGGATATTTTAAGATATTGTTCTTATAGATCAAGCCTATTGAACTTTTTCAAATACGGTGAATGGTAATTAAACCTTTAGTATAATTGTTATATGACGCAGTGCTTTATAATTTTCTTGTCATATTTATTATTTAAAGTATTTTATTATTTTATTTGATTTTTTTATTTTTTAAAATTGTTTTATACGTCTACTGCGTTGTGTAATTTTTAGGTTTAATTTTTGTTTCTAAATTTTTAGTATGAAGTAATGTACGTTTTTTTTTTTAATAATAACCATACCAAATACATTTATATTATGATTTTGGTAAAAGGAAATTTAGCTGTTTATGTTAATAAAATAAAGTAAAATATATATTTATTTTCATTTTATTTTATTTTTTAACATATACGGTGAAATTGCTTTGTACAAAACATAACGAATTGTTTTTTAAAAAGATTAAGGTACAAAAATTAAACGTAAAAAATATATAACACGTTCAGTAAAAGTTGAAAACAATTAAAATTTAAATGTAAAAATCAAATTAAATAAAAAATATTTTCAACGATTAATATAACAAGATATTCATAAAGATACCGTTTCATATCATAATTAAACGAAAGGTTTAATTAATATTCACCATCTTTGAAAAAAATCAAAAAGTTTGTTCTATAGAAACGAAACCCTACATTAAATATATCCGATACGTGGGAATAACTATTGCCAAGTCCGTGGAGTCTGATTTATATATTAACTAGCGGACCCGACAGACGTTGTCCTACCCGAAAACTGGCTTGCTTGCTATTTATTACCTTGAAAAAAGACATTTTATTGATAAGTAGGTGTACCTAGGTACTTGTTTGTGATTAAATTCCAAAACTAAAAATGTTGATTTTCAAATAACATTGAAATTGAGTAGGTACCAAGGTACTTGTTTATGGTTGAATTCTAAAACATAAAATAAATATGTTTTTAAATATGGCACTCTTTTTGCAAACGTCAAACTACGGTCTTCTCGCCAACAGGGGGTGTACTTATATAGAAACACGATTTAAATTAATATTTTGAATTTAATATTATTTAAGTATTACCAAAAATCCGATCAAAATAAATAAATGGGTAGAAATTATAAGGAATTTAAGAAAAGAATCTGATTGATATCCACGATCGATGAATAAAACATATATGCTCCTAACTCCTTTTTTACATATTCGATTGAAGATTTTAATATTTACGAACACGCACAGCAAAAAGATCTATATTTCTCTGAAAACCACACGTAAATCAGTTAAGCCGTTTAGGAAGAGTACGGTGACATCACACGTACAGAGGAATTGTGTATATATAGATGATGATTTCATGAACGAGAATAAAGACTACCAACGTTTACAAAAATTAAGTAAAAAAAAAAGTGGTTGCCATTAATTAAGTTAGTTCTTAAGATTAAAACTTACTAAATAAATCTTTGGCTTTTTATCTAGAAGGGTCAATGTCAGATTTCATATTTTTCTGGCTACTATTTTGCAGAGGGTCGAAACGCCAATTAAAAAAACTTGTATTTTGAATTATCTTATACACATGTCTGTGTTGAAATATTTTTTATTCATGGTTGTTTTCAAAGACGCCAAATAGTTCATTAAAACGCTACGAAATCGATAAATTATTACTTTGCTCTAATATTACGATTTACGACATTAGACCTGATAGATCCAAGTCACAGAAATAATGAATAAGACGAAATTTTGTACTCGTGGGTGGAGGTTAACTGTAATATGTGTGCCCCCAATGCATGTAATATTATACATTATAATTACACTTTATAGTAAAGCATATTTTACTCATACATCAGTCGTAGTATTACAATACTTTGTTCCAAGAATAAAAATTGCCATTGCAACTGTTCGCGTTGGCGGTCAAAGCTCCCAACTCCCAACACGGTGACGCCTTGTTTGCCGTAATTTACATAGCACGTAATAAATTAGTCTTTTAGGAACCATAATTAATTACGTTATTTTA
Source organism: Micrasema longulum (assembly GCF_059751315.1). Lineage (NCBI taxonomy): Eukaryota > Metazoa > Arthropoda > Insecta > Trichoptera > Brachycentridae > Micrasema > Micrasema longulum. The sequence continues at coordinate 678,918 of NW_028277772.1, forward strand.
TTTTCTAATTTACATTTATTAAGTACAGAAACACAGCTTATTGTGACACAACTAGAAAAGACTCATGCTTGTGAATTTGCTTGAACAAACATATTTATTTATTTCAATACTTTATATATCCACATATACAGTTTATATACATACAGATATAGATATTTATAGATATTTTATTTTATTTGGGAAATCAACAGTTCTACATACATATTTTTAGTAAACAAACAGATAAAGTGTATAAACTCAGAACTAATAACAGATTTCCACATAGTATACAAAGTTAGTAAAGAAAATATATTACATATCAAATAAATACATACAATTTATACATTAAAAAATGTTATTTTCATGTACTCAATAATCAAAGATTTTTTAAATATTTATTTTAAGGATATTAAGTTACTGTAAATTGGGCGGGATAAGGACAAAAATGCTTAAAGAGAGGATAAGGAGGGGAGGGGAGATGTACATATTTATTATTATAATATCAACTAAGTTACATAATACATTTTTAGTGTAAATTTTAAATCTGACAGAGTAATGTTTGTGTAATCTATATTTTTAAACTTTGTATTGTACATTGAAAAAGTCCTACGAAAAAAAGCATTTTTAACATATGATGTTTTACTTATTGGTACATGAAACAGGTGGTACCGTCTACAAATCCTGGCTGGCACATGTATTGTTATTAAAGATTACATACATACAAACAAGGGCGGGCATATTGCCTTAAATAAATCTCTTCCTACCTACTAGTACCTACCCAAACTGTTTAATTTGAGAAAATCAGTGGTATATGAACATATTGTCAGGATATTATAATATTTTCATTATAGAGCGAAATATTGATAAACATAAATATTTTTTAAGAAATAAAAATTAACTTAAATTCAACACTATATTATGAAGAGAGGAAAGGGTAAAGAAGAGAGAAAAAAGGGAGGGGAAAAAGAAAACTCAAATATTCAAGAAGTGACATTTTAAATATGATTTGAATAAAGATAAAGAAGGGGTGTCTCTGACATTAGTGAGTAGATTATTCCGTAATTGAGCCGCTACTACCGTGAAAGAGGAGGAAAGAAAAATAAAACGGTGAATGGGTATTGAAAGGGTTCTCTCATTACTAAAATGAAGAGTTAGCCCATGCTGTGATATATAGTAGAAGAGCTCTCTCAGATAAACAGGCGATGGGGGATTATTTAAAATACTGTGACAAATCAGTAATGCAAATCCATATACATATATTGCATATCTGTGCACACGTTCGCACACACATATATGTATATATAAATATATATATATATAAATATATATATATAAATATATATATATTCATTCATACATATATTTACATATTATATTCGTAAACACGTTTTTTGTGCAGACATTATGTGTGGACAAGAGGCTTTATATTGTTAATCGTGACTCATTTACGGTAAAATCTCGGAGACGTAGGTAACTGTGAAATTGTTTTACGTACATATCCTTTGTTCTAGAACAAAAAATTTTTCATAAAATTGATATACTCGTATATTCGTTTATTCAAATTAAGGAAGTTATTTACTTGTGATGATTTGGTAGTTGTGCTTAAATTATAGTAAATAATGTAGCAGTGAACCAAATATTTTTATTCAAAACGTGTTACTATCAAAGCAAACTAATTATTTAAAAAAATATAAAGAATCATCAATAAAACAATAATTTTAATAGTATAAATTTGAGCTCTATTTAAAAAAGGAATTTATGACATTTTCTTGTCGTATTTGGATAAATCGTTATTATTAAGAGAAACATATTTTGAATATATTTAGTGATCACTTTATTGAAGAGGCGGAAAATTAAACCATCCAGTCTTTATGAAGCATATTTTCCTTTAAGCAACATCAAAAGGCAGTAGGTTTGTAATTTATTTAACGTTTTGTGTACTTTTATTCTATCAGTAAGATACTATAGTTTTTAATACTCTTTTTTATATTATATTTACATTTTTACTATAAAGTTTATAGTTTAACTTGAAGGAAACATACAATTATATACTGAACCGAAACTTTTTTTATAAATGAGGAAAGTTAGTGATTTATGCAGTCGCGTTTTTTTTTTCTTTGACATGATAACGAAAAAAAAATTCACGGCATTCCTATGAAACGCATGAATTAATATTAACATAAAAATTGTTTATATTTTAAATACACTTAACTATGTAGATTTATTGACAACATAGAAAAAAAAATCCCCAGTTTTCTTAAAATAACTAAAAGGGTAAAGAAACATTACATGTAAAAATAAAATATGGATCTAAAATATTGAAATCTTTTTAAAATTTTAGTGGCGTCAAAACAATACTGATTTTTAAAAATATCTGGCGGTCAAGAGTACCCATTTTTAAATATTTTTAATTAGCTTTCTGTATCACTAAAGATTTCTTCTGTCGTTTGCTCATGTTGTTTGTTTCATATAAAAGCCTAGTTAGGGTGAAGACATTTAAATTTTTATCAATAATAAATTATGCTGTTATTTTAATTCACCATTTTTTTCAGGAAGGGTCAACTGACGTAAGTGTGAGTGTTCCTCCACCAAGGGGAACCCTGATAGGAATAGTTGGCCCAGGATCAAGCTCTGTTGCTATGCAGGTAAATATATTACGTTGTATATTATTTACTAGTATATATGTATATTGATTATATAAAACAATATAATTTTTTAACATCGAACAAAAAAAATACAATGCCAGAACCGTGGAAATGCTGTAAGTTCTGCTTTCTTTAGCGAAATTGGTCACGGAGGGTCTCAAAAAGCTGGCGATAGATTAAAGATCGCCAACAAATGTTATTGTTTAAGTTGTTACATATCGGTAGTCAGATGTCAGAAGGGACCATCTGTATTTTTGTCTATGTTTAAGTTTTCAAAAGTTTTAATTAATATTTAAGTAAATACACGCATGAAAAAAAAAAAAAAATAAGAGTCATTTAGAATGGTAATTTATTATTGAAAAGCAACACTAAAATATTTTAGTTTGTGGATTAAGGTCTTGAAATTGAGACGTTTTTCCGCTCACCTTAACATTTTTGAAAATTACAGATGGTCCCTTCTGCCATCTGACAAACGATATATTGTCGCGATTCGCGATACGCTCCATGATATGCCATCGCCTATTGGCGCGTCACGTTCTTTTTGAAATGATTACGAGTGCGTCCCTTTTCAATTTAAGCAAACGCAACCAACTGCCCGGGAATTCCCCTTTGATCACATCTCCCGTGTTACCTTTTTGCTCGTTTTCCTCCCCATACCGCAATATTATACTGTACTATATTAAAAATAGTACATATTGTGTTCTTACTAGTAAAATATTATATTTTTGACTGTCTTAGAACGGGGTTACAAACCCTAGTAAGACAGACACAAAAAATTAACATAAACATAAACAAAAAAAAACGGCAAGTTATTGCAAATATTATGAAGAGATTTTCATACAAAATATTTAAATTTCAATGTATACAAATATGTTTATGATTTTTTAAGTTTTTTAAGGTTTTTAGTTTTTATGGTTAATTTAAGACCTTAAAGTTTGGGAACATTTATAACTTGTCGGAAAAAAATACGCTAAAAAATAACAACAGTTATCTTTAGTATCTGTATCAATAAATTATTCAATCAAAATCTGAAATTTGTCACGTGGGGTCTAAAATGATTTAAAATTATTTTTATTTAAATATTTTATTTTTTATCATTTATTAAATAATTTTATAAATGGCAGATGTTTTTTTTAAAATTCTGTACAAATCTACTTTTATACATCAAGTAAATGTTATAACTGTAACTCTCCAAAAAAAGACTAACTCTTGTGCTTGGAGAGTGACTTACACTGTTAGAGTTGATTATTTATTAGAGTTTATATAATTTTAAATATATGAGTACATGAGAAAAAAAAACAAAAACATAGGATATATAACGAAAAAAATAAAATAATAATACATTCATACTAATTAAAATTTGATGCAGTTTGTACACTCGTTCAAAAAATTACTTTGAATTTATTTATGGATATATTAGTTTTAAAAGTTTATAGTTCATTTGGGATATTATTGTAATTTTTGACACCTTTGAAGAGAAAGCAATTTTGACGATGACTTGTGTGGAATTTAGGGATTTTCTTATTATTTTGGTATCTGGGTGACTTATTTATCCTAAATTCTTCTATTTTTTCTTCCTTATAAATTTGTTTAATGGAATTTATTTTATAAATAGTGTCTGCTGTATGAGATTTAAATAATTAATATAGAATTTCCGTATTGAATGTTGAGGGTTTCTTTAAAATTACTTAAATAATTAATCTTTGCGCTATTTTAAGTGGGTTTAATATATTGGGATATGCACCACACCCCATCCAACAATGGTTTTCTAAATTTAGTAATGGGTAACAAGGGCATCAGTCCAGTATGTAAGGCAGATGATGCCGCAGTAGTGGCTGAATCTGAAGACGACTTACAACGCATGTTATACGAATTCCATCTTGTATTGCAAAGGTTCAATGTGTCTATTTCAGTTTCTAAGACAAAAAATTTGTTTATAGCAAGACAACCTAAAAGGAGTAACCTGATTATTGACAATGAATCAATAGAACAAGTCGCAATCTTCAGTTATTTAGGAATTAATATATCCAGCCATAATGATTTGTACAACGAAGTCCAAGATCAAGTCAACAATGCCTCTCAAGTGTCAGGATGTTTAAAATTGATGATATGGAAAAATATAAATATACGGATCGATAGCAAATATGACATGTGTGAGACCTATCTTAACATATTCCGTAGAAACACGAGCGGACACCACGAGAACGAAGGACCTGCAGAGATGAGGGTCCTCGGATCGAATACTTTACACGGGGTACGTGCGAAATCTAAGATATAGTGCACTGGAGCAGATTCTGTAGAGGATTCTGGAGAGACCATATATATAGAATGAGCAGCAATAGACTGGTGTTGATAGCAGCCAAAGAATAACCTTCCGGAAGACCCCCTAAGCGATGGAAGGATAGTTGGGCCTCATTACGGGTGACTGATTATTCTAAGTAGAACAGATCGTCAGATCTACAAGAAGACAAAGGAGAAAAAGAAGCAATGTACTCTTACACTGAAAGAAGAAAAAAAAAGTTTTTTTTTTACATTATTTAGTCGCTTTTAAAACTTAAGATACGTTTGTATAATCAATGATTCATTCCTCTTATTCATTTTTTAACCCTTACCCACCCTTGTGCAGTTGTGCGAATATTCACTTTAAAGGGAAACGCCGCAAGGGAAGAAGTTTTAGAAAAACTGCCCCCGGTACATTATTATGATTCTTGTAACGTTTTCTTCGAGAACAGAGTAGTGTACACATAAAAATAAATCACGTGCTGCCCCATTGAACGTTAAATATACCAAAAACTATAAATCATGTTAAAAGACCCGGAATAAGAAACTTCCCAAATCTCATTTCCTTTAAAATACTTCCACAATCTCTCGTTGCAAACTTATCCGCTATGTAAAATGCGTATGTAATTTTAAAGTTTTTATAATTATTTGGTACTTACTTACTTATTTATATTTACGCCCAATGTGCATTTTTAAGGACATATTTATGTATACATATAATAATTATAAAAGAAAGTAGAAAGGGACAATGGTATATATTGGACTTGGTGGGAGTGGAAGCGGGAGAGAGGTGTTTATAATTGAATTTGATTCAGTGACCGTATAGACATATGCATTAAACACCATGGCCCTCACACAAAGAAATGTAGAAAAATTCAAATGCGCACAGCGATCCGTGGAAAGATCCGTGATTGGTATAAGCCAAAAAAATAAAATAAGAAATGAAGAAATTAGAAACAGAACCAGAATAACGGATATTGTGGATCGCGTTGCAGGACTAAGTGGCAATGCACAGGGCATGTTGCGAGACAAGACCCCACAAGATGGACCTAAGATGGAGACCTTGGGAGAATAAGCGAGGCGTCCGAAGACCTCAAAAAATATGGTCCGACGACATAGCTGTTGAAGGGGGTAAAAATTGGCTTGATTGAAACCTATATCTAGCTGTGGAGATCAGAAGGCTGAAGAAGAAGAAAAAGAAGAAGATCGTATGAAAGAAGACAACTTGTTATTAAAGAAATCAAGACTGTTTTGTTTGTAGAAATAAGAATTCTGGATATGAAAACCATAGTTAGTTCTATGGTTATCGGTACTGCTTCGGTTATACTTATACATATTTTCTGAAAATTAAATAAATATCTAATATTTTATTCATAACAGTAAACAATTATATTCCGCATACCAGTTTCTCAATTTTAAAGGCAAACAAATATAATAAAATAACGCAATAAATTTATATGTAAATTGGAATACAGTAGATTGTATTTAATGTTGCCATTAAACTTTATTAAGTCTTGAGTTTTTCTACTAACATTTCTCGGTGGAACTGCGTTTTAATTATGATAATAAAAATACGTATATAGTTTTATGCCACTTTTATTCATAATTTTTACCAGTGACCGGGTTTCGTTGTGATCGACATCGTCAGACTGGTGGAAGACTGAACAGATTTCTATGCATATCCAACACATGTAATTTGAATGCATTTTTATTGTAAAACTTCATAAAATTTTACATTTTGCATCTGTTTTTATTTTATACTTTCAAAAGGTACTTAAATTCATGCAATTGTTTTTACTTTATGTTTAAATTATTAAATTGAACTATTCTATTCCCATAATTATACAAAATCATGATTAACAACTCTGCCTGTACTTGTATATAGCCCAGAAATTTGTTTAGTCTCCCGCCTGTCTGACGATGTCAGTCACGACAAAACCCGGTAGAATAAAAGTAATTGAGCCTACATTTTGTTCATTTGGTTCATTTTGTTCATTTTGTTCATTTCGTTCATTTCGTTCATTTTGTTCATTTTGTTCATTATGTTTATTTTGTTTATTTTGTTTATTTTGTTTATTTTGTTTATTTTGTTTATTTTGTTTATTTTTATTTATTTTATTTATTTTGTTTATTTTGTTTATTTTGTTTGTTTTGTTTATTTTGTTTATTTTATTTATTTTGTTTATTTTGTTCATTTTATTCATTTTGTTCATTTTGTTCATTTTGTTCATAAAGTTCATTTTGTTCATTTTGTTCATTTTGTTCATTTTGTTCAATTTGTTCATTTTGTTCATTTTGTTCATTTTGTTCATTTTGTTCATTTTGTTCATTTTCTTTATTTTGTTTATTTTGTTTATTTTGTATATTTTGTCTATTTTATCTATTTTATCTATTTTATCTATTTTATCTATTTTATCTATTTTATCTATTTTATCTATTTTATCTATTTTATTTATTTTATTTATTTTTGCACCACAACAGGCCAAGAGGCCCAATTACAGGTAATTTATATCCCATAACACCCAGGCTTGAGAAAAATCACATTTCAATTTTTGCTGCGTTCTCACCGGGAATCGAACCCGGAACCTTCCATGCGTGAGTCAAGCATCTTGACCATTACACTACGGAGGCCGCCAAATTTTTCCTTTTGTATATATGAATTAATCAGTATTATTTTATTTATGTATTTATTTTATCTTAAAATAGCACAAACATATACATGAAAGTCTTAATATTAACTTATTTCTAATAATTAGTGAATTATTTACTAATCATCAATAGTTATAAAATATACATACATATGTATTTTAAATTTACACTTCATCGAAACAGTAATATGGTTACGAAAAAGATTCAATAAAAAATAAAAACAATACGAAGAATTAGAAGATCTGTTGATGTTTTGCAAACAACACAATCACTAAACCACACACTAACCACAGCAGCAGTACAGTAGGTATGCTACCATACCAAGAAAGTTTAAACAAATTAACCACATTTAAATTTATTGCAACAGAGATGGAAAACATTATGGAGAAGGGAATATGGAAGTCTAGGCGTTTACATGGCTTATGACCTGTCATTGGCTGGTTTAAGTGGCCACTTTACACATTGTGTAACATGTGTAAATGGCTAGACTTCCATGTTCCTTTCTCATTAATGTTTTCCCTCTCTGTTGCAATAAATTCAAACATGAATAACTCCCTAGGGAGGAAATCCAGCCAGTCTCCAAGCATTTGGACATACTCAAACATCGTTGAATTAATTACCAGGTAATAGAAGAAGTAAAAAAAATGGAAAATTGTTTTCAGGCGTTGCCTAGTAGGTGATTTGGTTCAGCCGGATAAATCTCACTCACATAATAAAGGTTTCAGCTGCTTTACTTCACAAAAGTCAACAGATGGAAGAGTTGAGGAAATGTTTATGTTTAAACATGAGCAAAATGGTGAATGTTACACAGCGTGTAAAGTGGCCACTTAAACCAGCCAATGACAGGTCATAAGCCTTGTAAATGCCTAGACTTCCATATTCCCTTCTCAATAATGTTTGTCTTCTCTATTGCAATAAATTTAAATATGAATAACTCCCTAGGGAGGAAATCCAGCCATTTTGCAAGCATTTGGACATACTCAAACATTATTAAATTAACCACATTTCAAAACAAAGCTTCATACTTTCATACCGGTACCGGCAAGGGCCGGTATGAAGGTCATAAAAACCTGAATATGATATTGTTAGAAATAGAATATTACAACCAGAATTATCTTCTTAAAAAAATATATTTCAATAACTGATTTTTTTTTAAAGTATTACCGGAGGTATAATTTTACGTAGAAAAAAAGAAAAACATCAAAAAATTTATGTGATTTAAAATGCTTGTATTTCTTTTTAAAAACAAAAAAATAAGATTTTGCCTCCGTTATCTTCATTTTCAATTTATCACTTTTTAATAATATTAAAAAATTTAGTTCAATATTTAGTCTTCATATGAGGATTGAGGCCCCAAAGTTTAGTCTAAGTTTGAAATGGCGTAATTAAGCCGTCGAAAAGTAATTATATTTTAGTTATACATAAATTTTATGTATATTTTTAAATAGGAGCACATTTACAATTATTGTTTTTTATTATTATTATTATTATTGCGCGATTTAAAAAAAAAGGTAAAATTGTATGATTTCCTCATTTTTTGTGCGTTTTACCGGACTAGAGCCTTAAGAGTAATCCCGAAAAAATAAAAACTGACAAGGGTAAGTTGAGCTAGTTCTTAAAGTTTCAAGAGCCAACTTACCTTTATATTACTATAATAAAAGCTAAATAGGTACCAGCGTAAAATTGTAAAGGAACGGAAAATACATATGTAGAGTGTCCTTTTAATTTAAAACGATAATATTTATCGTTAAATTTACTTCAGTAAGAAAATAACTACTTATTGACGTTTATTTTATGAATGAATAAATAGTAATAATATCATATGTTCTTATTCTTAGAGGGGGGGGGGGTCAGGGCTATTCAAGCTTCTGACGTCACTGCGATCTAATATCTATTGTTAGTTAGTATTAGTTAGTACATAACCACTTAACGACTGTTTATGTCTACTGGTTTCGAGACGTACCCGTCTCTTCGCCAGGACACTCACTACACTGACACTTTTTGATTTAAAAACTAACCAATCGTGAAACTTTCAACCTTCTAGCCACTTCCCTTTCTAACTTCCACCCCCTCACATTCTGTAACATATTATTAAATATTTTTAACCTTATTTTAGTGCATGTTCGGACATGGTGGTATTTGCATCGCCTTTAACTTTGCGTATACTACGGTGATGGTAAAGGTGAAAGTTGTGTGTAATTTACTATTTGCAAGTTGGTGTAGTAAGTGTCCTTACGAAGAAAAGGGTACGTCTCGAAACCGGTAGACATGAAAAGTCTGTAAGTAGTTATAAAATAATATTTATCAACATTAGTTAAAATTTTGACCACAAAGTTAATGCTTTGAACATAAATAATAATTTATTTTTTTTGACCATGTAAATATGTGAAACATTAGTATTATTGGCGTGCTTAGATTTAAAGAACGCATGAATGAAAAGTCTACGGAATGACGTTCTATCCTCTTTGTTTACTCCTTCGAGACAAAATAAAGAGTGATGGTTAGTTAGACCAGCGTACCGGAAGAGAAATCTGATTATTCTCATCTTGAATCTCAAATTCAAGGATAGTTATTGGCGACTTATTAAGAGGATATACGGAAAAAAGCAGTTTGATGAATACAGTTTTCAAGTAACTCTCTTGCAGATAGCTTCCCGAACATTCTGCGAAAAAGACAACTGCTTGTCCTCGTATTACTTAAAATTGAAACGATTTGTAGTTAATCAAAGAAAAAGTATTAAAAATAATTTTTCTCTTCGCACATTTTTTTTTTCACAGACAGTTATCATATTTAAATAACGTGCATCTGAAGACGGCAGATAAAATTTTGGATTGTCCTAGCTCCGATAAAAGATCATTTATAATTAAAAAAACAAACGGAAGGGACACGCCAATGGTGAAAGCGTATCTGGTGTGTAAAAAAAACTATGACTCTAGTGCCATACTCCAAGGAGAAATTACAAGAATACATTTAAAAAATATATTTGTTTGCTTATTAACAGTTTATTACACATTTTTTGGGACAACTCCATGGTGTTATGGTGTTCAAGTCGTGTTTTGAGTTGGGACGAATAATTAGTTTACACAGTCACACGAGTTTATCACCACAAATAGTATATAGGAACACAATCTTTAAAAAAAAAAAAAAAATATCTATTCTTGTATCCATCATTATTTCTAGCTGGATTACAACACCCTCGAATTTCGTGGTCAATTTTTTTGGGAAACACTTCTATCAGCATATTACAACAGATGAAGAACATTCAAGAGAAGGTAATCTAAAGTCTAGTAATCTACAGGGCTTATGACCTGGCAATGGCTGGTTTAAGTGGCCACTTTACACACTGTGTAACATTCACCATTCTGCCCATATTTAAACATCTATATTCCTTCAATTCTTTCATTTGTTGACGTTTGTGAAGTCAAAAAGCTGAAACCTTTATTTATGCGGGTGAGATTCATCTAATTGAATTATTTCACCTACATACTAGGCAACGCCTGAAAATGTTCTTTTTCCGATTTCTATACTTCTAAACTAGCCATTTACAGGTCACAAGCCCTGTAGATGCCTAGAATTCAATATTACCTTCTCTTAAATGTTCTTCGTCTCTTTTGTAATATGTTAATATGAACAGCTGCCCAGGGAGTGGAATCCAGTCCTTGTCTACAAAAATTTGGACAAACTCAAAATATTGTTGACTTCTATTATCTGTTTTTTGGAAGTATTCTCGTATGGTTGACTGTACAAAGCTGCTTGGTTTAATAACAATACATGTGCCAGCCAGGATTTGTAGACGGTACCACTTGTTTCATGTACCAATAAGTAAAACATCGTATGTTAAAAATGCTTTTTTTCGTAGGAATTTTTCAATGTACAATACAAAATTTAAAAATATAGTTTACACAAACATCACTCTGTCAGATTTAAAACTTACACTAAAAATGTATTATGTAACTTAGTAGACATTATAATAATAAATATGTACATCTCCCCTCCCCTCCTTATCCCCTCTTCAAGCATTTTTGTACTTATCCCGCCCAATTTACGGTAACTTAATGTTCTTAAAATAAATATTTTAAAAACTTTGATTATTGAGAACATGAAAATAACATTTTTTTGTGTATAAATTGTATGTATTTATTTGATATGTAATATATTTTCTTTTCTAACTTTGTATACTATGTGGAAATCTGTTATTAGTTCTGAGTTTATACACTATATCTGTTTGTTTACTAAAAATATGTATGTAGAACTGTTGATTTCCCAAATAAAATAAAATATAAAAAATTGAAATAAATAAATAATCCAAATATACTGACAGAGATCAGTTTGAATGATCCCAATAATTAAACTTAGCGAGATGTCATGCACTGTTTTACACACCAAGAAGCCGTACAAATGCAAGTCAGAATTCACCCATTAATAGGGCAATCGCTTGCTGAATACGACATCTGCGGATAATGTGGATCTATTTGTCTGTACATATCGGCAGTTTAGAAGCTATTTGCTTTCTATTAATTACTTTCTAACTTATATTTACAGTCTGCACTACGTGATGGGTTAAACAGCCCGTAAGTAATGCTGGCAACAATTTGTCAAATAAATAAGAAATTATTATTTTTTTTCAAATATATATATGACATATAAATACGGTAAAAACAGCAAACTCAAACAAATGGTTTATATTTTTTTTTAAAGCGAGAAAAAAAGGTGGTTACGTTATTAAAAAATCATCAAGGAGTTTCCCACACAAATCCCACCCGTTAAGGAAATGTTTGAAATTTTGTACGATAAAAAGTTAGACCGCGTACCCTCTAAAAAATGCTCCCAATTTTTCAATATTTAATTTAATCGTATGAATGCAAATACACAGATATTATTTATGCGTTTTTGAGGTGTTTGTTTGTTTAAAAATCATATATTTGATTTACTGTTTCCAGGTGCAAAACTTGCTGCAGCTGTTTAGCATTCCCCAAGTAGCGTACTCAGCCACGTCACGCGACCTATCGGACAAGTCCAGGTTCAGTTCCTTCTTGCGCGTGGTCCCCTCGGACTACTACCAAGCCCAGGTTCTGGTGGACATCGTGAGGAGGCACAACTGGACGTACGTGTCAGCAGTCAACACAGATGGTGAGAATATTTCGCATGAGATAATTCTCTCAAACTCTTAAATGTCGTCGGTCGGCGTGCATTAACGCCAATCTGCTCAATATTTTTTTTCTAGGACAGTTAATACTCTCTTTAAAATCAAATTCAACACATTATGTACTCCGATCTACGATACTGTTTTTCTTCAGGAAGCTCCCCTGCTATTAGTTTCACCCGTGTCTTATGATTAGGGAACATCCAATAAGACTAAACAAGAGTTTATTTATTTATTTATTTTATTTTATTTGGGATTTTTACACCTATAACATAAACAAAATAAGTAGAAAATTACCAATACTTAAGCCAATTTTAAAAATCCACTGTAAATCTAATGACACATAATAAATAAGAAAAGAGTTAACGTAATTTTACATGTGTGACGTTTGTATTCATGTGTATGTTAATGTGTGTATGCGTAAATGAGTGAGGGAGAGAGTGCGTGTGTGTGGGTGCGTAAGTATAAAAAAATAATTGTTTAAAACTTGTAAATATATTAAAAATGGTACAAGAAAGAGCTTGGTAAAAAGTTTAAAACCTTTTTGTTAAAATTTAAATCAAGAAATGTTATAAATTGTATTTTTTAAAAGTATGTTACATTTCAAAACCGTATTCTGAAAAATTAGCATTTTAGTTTAAAATTTAACTGATACACACTGAATGAATAATGTGCGACGAATCCCATACAATACGAGTACGGTAGGTAACCACAAAATGCAGTAAATACGATATAATGTCAACAATAATACAAGGTTTGACAATACGCGAACGTCGATTCAAAACGAACATATGTACAAATACATATTATATGCATATACATACAAGTTCTAAATGAAAATATAAAAATATAAGTTATCATTTTTGACAAAATTATAGTTTGGCGGCCATGCCATTAAATTTTTTATATTTTTGCACCGCAACAGGTCAAGAGACCCAATTACAGTGCTCAATTACACCACAAAACACCCAAACTTGAGAAAATCACATTTAATTCTTGTGTTTTCACCGGGAATCGAACTCTGAACGTATCGTTCGGACTATTTATTAAATTACATTTTTTTTTGATTACATATGTTAAATTTTTTATACGTAATATGTATTACTTTATTTATTTATTTACATACATAAGTTTATTATTCATTATTTGAGACAATAAGTCCCAACACATGAGTATATCACGATAAATATAGGATCAGAAACAAAAAAAAAATTTTTTGAAAAAACACATATGTGGCACATCAATATGGTAAACAGTAAACTCAAACATTCGGAAAATCATCAAAGAGTTTTCTCCTCAAATCCCTCCCACTAAGGAAAATCCAGTACGTAACTCCTTTCTTGAAAACAGTATCTGTCCTTGAGAGCTTAATACGCTCTTTCAAAATATTAAACTATCTCGGTGCGATAATTGAGAGATATCTCTGAGCAAAGGTCGTACGGATTTAGGGTATGACATAATTCATGCTCTGGGAAAACCTCGTACGGACATTTTGCTGAGACCTCTCCTTATTGTTTGACCAGAAGTGTGTAAGTGCTTATTTTAGGTACAATTGTCTCATATCCAGCACCTTCATGTATTGGAACAGCTGTTCTGACGAGTATGTTGGAGGGCGCCGGAACATTATTCTCAATAATAATTTCTGTGAAATTATGAGCGGCTTGAAAATGGATGCCGCACAACCCCCCTTAGCCAGCTATTCCATAGGTGGATTGAAACAGAGCAAAGTACACACTTCTGAGAGTGCCAATATCCAGAATGTCTCTTAGAGAGCAGAATAGATGGCACAGCTTTCTTAACCTAGAGTTCAGTGACTGGACCTGAGCCTCTCATCGCAAATTCCTATCAATGATAACACCAAGGTATTTTATGGAATCTACCCGTTGCAGAAGTTGGTGTGTTTTATTACAGTAAATTCCTAGATAAAACGTGTTGCTTGGTAGTGAACAATTATTTATACAAAATGTCAGATATTTAGTTTTATCGATATAAAGTGTGAGAAGATTATCATCAAGCTATTGTTTAACAATGTTTATACCAAAGTTTGCTTTCTTATGAAATTTATTTATAAAATCAAAAAAATCGCACATAGGCCTGACCTGTGTGAGTGGGTATACTTAAATTTAGAGTACATTATGAAATCTATGGTAAAGATGCATTTATAAATACATTTTTAAAAAACATATAAAATATTTGTTTTAATTAAATTAAATTTGACTTAAGCGTCTTAACCACTATACTACGTATCCCGCCAAATTTACATGTCATTATCATCATAAAACTATCATTTGCATCCGGTGGTGCATAGGGCATTGCAATCTTGAATGAAATGAAGAGTATCTTAATCATTTCTTACAAGAAGGTAAAGAGATTAATTTTACGCTTCGGGTGCAGTCTAGAGACAATGGAATACTTTTTCAAACAAGTATTTCATGTCAATCTTAGCAAGAATCGTACCCGGGACCTCAAGTATGGTAGGCGAACGCGCTAACTACTGCGCTATGAGGCGGACATTTCTCCATTAGATATTTTAAAGGGGATTTTTACCAAAGAGCAGCCATAAATTCAAAACACTCGTCCAGGATTCTGGTTCTATTTCACACAAAGAACTGCATTCTTTAGCCGCTTGGACACGTAAATAAAAATACATTTATGCGCTCCGAAAAAAATCAATAGGAATCGGAAGACTTTAACAACGAAAGGTCAGTTGGAAAAGTTTTACAATATGTTCATATTTACTATGTGTTTTTTCAAATCAAACGGATGTGCGGGTAAAAAAAAAATACCTGAAGGCAATATATCTGCACTTACGTATATGTATATGGCGGCCTCCGTGGTGTAGTGGTCAAGATGCTTGACTCACAGATGGAAGATTCCGGGTTCGATTCCCGGTGAGAACACAAAAATTAAATGTGATTTTTCTCAAGCCTGGGTGTTATGTGATGTAATTCACCGCTGTAATTGGGCCTCCTGGCCTGTTGTGGTGCAAAAATAAAATAAAAAAATAAAAAAAATATGTGTATAACGAGTTAAATAAATCAGAGTAATAAAATAATAACATTAAATCTAATTTGATTCCATCAAATTTATTTACACAAATTTCTAACATTAAATCAACGTATACATAAATACGAAGGATTTGTAGTTTTACTATTAAAGTTTAAGCCATATTGTGGTATTCTTTACAATTAATTCTCAGTAGTTCACTATTTAATGGTTTTCAGCTGTTGTTTTCTTACAAACACTTCCTTCACTTATTTTAATAAAGCGATTAATTAATAAAATGGCAATATAAACGATAGGCGAGCCAGTTATCAAACCTGACCCTTTGTAATTACAGCGGAGATAATCGAAGATCCGGTCCATAACGCCCCTTACAACACTTCTAAATGCCATTCTGGGGACCTTATTCGACCCTATAAAATTCTAACTAAGAAAACATACACATTAAACGCAATTTACTGTAATTAAGATTTATTTCTTCGAATTTTTTAACCCTTAAGGCTATGATATTGCATAAGTCCACATAGAATACAAGAATTGATAAAAATAACTCTTAACATATTACAACAGACGTAAAAAAAAAATACAGAAGGAAATATAAAATAGGAAAAAAAAAATATTTCTTTATTTTTACCTTTCACTAAACTTAATCTTTACCATTACTTAAATTGAATTTACACTCTTATTTTATATAATTTATGAAAGATGTTGAAGTTCTATAATTGAGAATATATGTAAAGAACGTTAGTTATGCTCACTTAAAAAATGTATGTATTGTATGTATTCTTGTTGAAACAAATAAATTTAAAAAAAAATAAAAAAATATAGAAGTCTAGGCATCCACAGGGCTTATGACCTGTCATGAGCCTGTTTAAGTGGCCACTTTACACACTGTGGAACATTCACCAAAAAATGGGACAGTCTCAAAACGTTGTTTATGAATCTACCTGGTCCAAGAAGTATTAAAATTTAAAAATATTTTCAGGCGTTGCTTAGTATGTAGGTGGAATAATTCAATCAAATGAATCTCCCCCACAGCAATAAAGGTTTCATCTCTTTAACTTCACAAACGTCAACAGATAGAAGAGCCGAAGGAAAAAGAATGTTCAAATATACGCAGAATGGTAAATGCTACACAGTGTGTAAAGTGGCAACTTAAAACAGCCAATGACAGGTCATAAGCCCTGTGGATGTGGATGTAAAATGTTCTTCATGTCTGTTGTAATGTGTGAATATAAACAGCTTCTTAGGGTGTTGAATCCAGTCCTTGTCTACAAAAATTTAGACAAACTCAAAACATCGTTGGAAAATATCTCTCTTATGTATTAAAATAATGAAGTTGTATTTCGCTGTAGCAGACCTAAGCGATATTATTATTTTTTTAAATACGAGTATAGGTATATTATAGTATTTATTTTAAAAAAACCTATAAACATGTTATTACAATACTAATACATTAGAAATTTAAAAAATCAAAAAATATTCATACATATTTGTCCCGATAAACTATTAAATAATCATCGTGTACTCTGACATTAGTATTAAATTAAATAAAAATAAAAGAGCTCAGTCATGATAATAATATTGTTAATACCCGTAAAATAACGAAGATATATTAATTTTGTTTTTGATTTATTGAAAAAAAAACAGTATTAAGAAAAAAAAAACTCGAAAAACCATATGAAATGGTTTAAAATATTTTTTTGAAGTACGAGTATATTAATAGAGGAAAAAGAAATACAATTAAATAAAAGAATAAATATATAATTTACCATTTTAAAAACTTACGGAAAATAGATTGTTACATAATGTTACAGGACCGTCTCTGGAGGGATTTTTTTGCACAGTCTTACAAGTGTTAAACATAACAAACATAAGTTTAAATTAAGATGTTTTTTCAACAAAGATGAAGCATTTACAAAACTTATAATCTTTTGTTGGCTAGGATAAGTAGTCACTTTGTACACTCTGTAATATTCATCCTTGCAACATCTGTCATTGAAAATTATATCGAATCTTGTTCTGTCGTCGGCTGGGATAACATACTGTTTAACATTCACCATTCTGTCTATAGGTTGACTTCTATATTCGTATATGAAACTTTTCAATTTTATAAATATTGAAATAAATTACGCTTGGTTTGAATAAAACTTTTTCTTGAAATTTTTTAGGTAGATAATTTAATTACTTAACTTACCCGAAAAAGCGACACTCGTAAGAAATGCTAAAAAGTAACTTTAATTGTACTCCGAAAAATTTACATTTTGAATTAAATTCAAATCTTGTTTCAGAGTTTCATCAAAGTTTGTAATTTAATTTGAGTGAAATTTCACTCTAATTATTAGGAATTTCTAATAAAAATTCATTATTCGTATTTTGGTCCAGTAATCAAACAATATTATGTACAGATGCTTAGTGAATTTCACTTCACCTATTTGAACCATTAAAATATTGCAATTAACATATATTACGAGTATTATCTCCAATCGAAAACATTTTTTTGCGGTTCTGGTTTTAATTTAAC
The DNA here is from genome assembly GCF_059751315.1 of Micrasema longulum. Lineage (NCBI taxonomy): Eukaryota > Metazoa > Arthropoda > Insecta > Trichoptera > Brachycentridae > Micrasema > Micrasema longulum. The sequence goes on from NW_028277772.1 coordinate 697,141, forward strand.
TCTATTATGCTCGCTATTAAGATTGGGTTTCAGGGAAAATTCCTTAAAGCTCATAGAAAGCTATTTAAAGGGAAGAAAGGCAATGACGAAGAATCTTAATTATATGAGTGATAAAATACCTATAACTAAAAAGTGATAGGTAAAAGTCTTCATTTACCCTTCTTAAATCTGGCGTCCCACAAGGTTCCGTGCTTGGTCCAATGCTCTTCACACTGTTCACTAACGATGTGTCCAAAATAATTCACTCATTCGGATTACTTTCTCACTGTTATGCGGATGACCAACAAATCTATTTTTACTGCTCTCCTCAAGATATAAACAATTGAAAAAATCGTGTGTCTCAATGCATCCAAGCCGTCAACAACTGGATGTCATCAAACAGACTCAAACTCAATTCATCTAAAACTGAGCTTCTATTGACAGCGACAAAAAAGCGACAACACCTTTTAGACCAATCTCCAATTTCAATCACAGGTTGTGATCTTACCAATAGTACAAATGTTAAACTACTGGGTGTTCATTTAGATTCAGATCTTTCTCTTCATTCTCAGGTCAATAAAACGGTAAATGATGGTTTCTTCCATCTCCGACAGATCAAATCCGTGCGGAGAAATATTCCTATAGACGCAACTAAAGCTCTTGTAAATACTTATGTCGTTTCGCGTCTAGATTACTGTAATGGAATATACGAAAATCTTCCAAAATATCAATCTAATAAACTTCAATCTGTTTTCAATGCAGCAGCAAGGCTTATTACGGGAGTAAAAAAATATTCTCACATCTCACAACATCTTCGAGATTTGCACTGGTTAAAAAGCCCAGAGAGAATAAAATACAAGCTGTGCTGGACAGTATTCAAATCCCTTCATCAAATGGCTCCAAAATACCTATCGGACCTTTGTATTAGGGAAAATACATGTCAAAGAAAATCTACTCTTAGGTCAGTATTTGATTCAGGAAGAGGAAAACTTGTTGAAATCCGGCGCTCCCCAAGCACTAGATTTGGAGATCGTGCTTTTGCCGCCGCCGGCCCCTCTGCTTGGAACCAATTGCCTTCATACCCAGTCAGTTCAGACCCCAACTAAAATCCCACTTCTTTAAACTATCATACCCTCAATTTTAAATCTGGAAATATAATGTATCACTTAAGTTTAGTTATAATGTAAGTTTAGATATACAATTATAAAGCGCCCTTGGGGTGATTTTTTACAAAAATGGCGCTATATAAATCAGCCAAATATTATTATTATTATTAATAACTATAGGAGTCCCTTAGGGGTCTATATTAGGCCCCCTATTGTATTTATTGTATATTGATAACCTTATATATTCAAATGTATCAGGGAGGTATTTTGTATATGCAGATGATACTGCAAAACAACATCAATGAGGATCTGAATAAATTTATGTACTGGTTAGATAATAACTCATTAATAATAAATACAAATAAGACTAAATATATGATAATAAAACAAAAAAACAAACACCCCATAAAACTTAACCTAATAATTAAAGATGAGCAAATTAAACAAACAGATAATGAAAAGTACTTGGGTTTGGATGTGGATGAAAAATTAGCATGGACAAAACACATCAAAGCAGTTATAAAATACTAGGTTCAATTATTGGAATAATGAGAAGAACAGATGTCTTTGACAAAAGTAAAAAATTAATGATATACAATGCTTTTATACTTCCACACTTTGTATATGGATTAATAATATGGTCGCAATGTAGTAAACATATGCAAGAATCAATACAAAGAACAATGAATAAATCACCTAAAGTAATATTTAATTTTAATAAATATACTAGAAGTACAGAATTATATAGAATAACAAAAATGCTCAATCTAGAGGAATTGATTTACATAGAAAAAATAAAAATGATATTTAAGATGAAAAATAATTAAAAAAAGACAAATATTAAATTTAATTTTAACTACAACATACATAAAATAAATACAACATCATCAAATAATTTTACTTGCGAACAACCTAGGACCAACAGAAAAAGAAACAGTTTTTTGTATACAGCAATAAATTTTTACAGTTCACTTTCTAATGATCTAAAAAATATACAAAACATGTACTTACTTAAAAAACACCTAAATAAAACAGTTCTTACAGCCCGTGTGACGAGTGATATGAGATGTTATTTTATTGAATTTTTATTTAAACTATTGTGTTATTATATATAATATCCCCTCATACAAGCACTTTTGCTGATTGGGAATATTTTGTACTAATAAAATATGTAATAAAATGTAATATATAGAGTTTAAAAATCTTGTATTTTGTCATAAATAAATAAATAAATAATTTAAGTACGTAATACCTGGACGAGTGCTTTCGACTCGATGGCTACTCTCAAGTAATCATCCTAAATAAGAAAATTGAGTGAAGGTAAGTTCGCCTCATAAAGCAATGGTTAGCGGGTTAGTATATCATGCTTGTAGCCCCGGGTTCAATTTCCGGGAAGGTCGACATGAAATATTGATTAAAAACATGGTTCCGCACTGCAATATTTCATGTTTGCATCTGGAGCGTGAGGCTGATCACCTTACCTTCATAGATGATCGATTTATTCCGCATTTTGTGTGCCAATTAATTATTGGGTGTAGACAGGGGTGTAATGATGATGATGACGGTATTATTTAACCACCTGGAAACAGAATAAATAAATAAAATTCATAGTAAATAATAATTCATGAGATTAATATTTAAAGTTCTCTAGTTCTCATTTCTATTTTAAATAGGCTTTTGAGATAAAAAGCGGCCACTTCAAAGCGATTATAAACTCCAATAACTTTTTCCAATGACTTTTGACAACTACCAAGATTTAAAAAAAAAAAAAATTTGTTTTGTTTTTATTTTATTTGGGAAACCAACAGTTCTACATACATATTTATAGTAAACAAACATATATATATGCTTAACTTTCGTCTGTTTTTTTATACCAAGCGATTACAAAGCCGGCTCTTTTAACATATCGATACGTACACTCTGGAAGATAGTAAAACAGATGGAAAAAATATAATAACATTTTCTTATGACGATGCTTTTATATGTCAATAGGCCAAAATCCAACTACATTATCCGTGCATCTAACCGTTCGTTTTTAAAACTGACACATCAGAATTGAATTTGACTTCAAAATTTGCTAAATTTTCTCATATTTTAAATAGGCTTTTAAGAAAAAAAGTGTCAAGCTCAGAACGATTAAAAATTGGAATAAATCGTAATTAAAGGAAAAATTGCTCGGTGGAGCAAATTTTTTCCACTTTTAATGAGTAGATATGCGTACCGAGGGGTACTGAACCCGTCGATTCATACCGGTGTATCTTCCTCAAAACTTGAAGTTGAGGGGATCGGTAGTGTATCTTCGTAATCGCTAGTAAAAAATATCTTCAACTATGATGTCATTATGAAGCTATGTCACTTAAGTGGGTATAAAAGTTTACCGTGACATACGCTTCCCCTTGTTACATATCGATGTAACTTGAAGGGAGAGAGTCGGTAGTGTATCTTTGTAATGACTCTGGAGAGTTTATCTTCAACCATACCGTCATGGTGAAGGTTTGAAGTCCTTAATTTTCCATTATAATCGCGGCCATTCCCCTTATTTCATTATGTTCATGATTAATGGGTAAACGATCCCCTTTCAGGACCTATCTAGACACTGCTCATAAGTATTTCGATATACAAAATGTGTTAGCGACATGCGGAAAAATCCGCAAAGCCTTTCTTAATCTGTAGTGAAAAATAAAAAGAAAAAGAAATATTCCCTGTCCCATTAAGAAAACAGCCTGAATAATTTATGATTTTTTGCCTGACTTTAATCGTTTTTTTATTTGGCTTTGTAAATGAATTAGGTAACTCTTGATATATATTTTTTGTAGTTAATAAAAAATATCTGTGTGTGAAAGGAACAACGGAGTGAGTAAAAAAACTAATTTTGAGTTAAGTATGCCGAGTTCTTTTTAGGGGACTTGGCTAGAAAAGAAAAGTAAGGGTTAAAAACAATAATTTCTTGTGATTATTTTTTAAAAACAGACAAAAAACATGATTCTTAACTTGACACTTTTGGCAAGAACTAAAATAATAAGCGTACTTGTCTTACCTGCATTTTATTTACTCATTCTGTTGTTACTTTTGCCCACATATTATACCCAAAAGATATTGTTGCTGGACGGATGAAGAATACATGGTGTTTTTGTCTTGATGGAGTTTACAGCCCCGCCATACTATGCTCCTTACGCTGCCACCCCATCGCCCGATGTTGTTCTCTCCGCCCACACACTGCTCTACTCGCGCAATTAATCGCGACGATCCGCACTTGTCATTTGTCTTTCTTTACAATGGACAATGAATTTGTGACAGCGTACGCGCTATGCATTTTTAGTATAGTTAATCCTATCAATGTCATACGAAGAAATATATTTCATTCAAAAATGATGCGTGCGTCTCGCGTGAGCTCTCGATGCGAACTGCGACCGTGCGATTATGTGGCCAGCTACTTGCGCTCATATTGCCAGTCCTTTGACTCTCGCTCAAAAACTGACAAAATAGGGAGCGGTGGGCACGACGAGGAGCATGGCGTGCGGCATGACGAGTAATGTTGCCACACTACGTCTCTGCCCCCTCTCTTCGCTACTTCCCATGCCACTCGTCGAGTGTGTGGCAGGTCCATTGGATAAAAATCCTGAAAAAGGAAATCCAGTGGCGATTAATCCTGTGTGCAGTAGTTGTATCGTTCGCCTACCGAGATTAAGGTCCTGGGTTTGATTCTTAATGATACTGCACTATTGATGTATTGATACTAACGATGATGATGACCTACAATTGCCAAAGGTAATAAATTGTCTTTGCTCGCTTCCTCCTCTCCGCGCCTCTCTATCCGTACATAAATATCAGTTTTATATTAAGAAGATATTTTAATATGATTATGTATCTCCATGCTGTGGGCTAACTGTCTGTGACAGCTGATTTTATCATTTATGTGAAATTTATGTTATTCGTATTTATATATTATGTACGTTCATATATGTATGTGTATGTTCATTTTGAACCGATGTGGGCGTATTTTTTTTGTTAACATTAAATCGTATGCACTGCATTTTGTGCTTACCCACCGTATTATATGGGACTCATTGCACATTATTAATTCAATGTGTACCAATTTATTTTTTCAAAAATTGTTTTATTAGAATGAGGTTTTGAAATTTAACTACTTTTTATAAACACAGTCAAAGCATCATAGCATTACTTAAGAAAAGTATTTTTAAAAAGGTTTCGAAAGTAGGTATCGACTGTTTTTTTTAATTTTCTTTAGTAGTCAAACCTCCTATCAAGTTTTCTTCTTTACTATTTTTAATATAAATACGTTTTAAATTACTTTGTTTTATTGACGCACCCTCACACATTCATTCACACGCGAACATACACACACAAGAATACAAACGTCACACACGTACAATTTTATCTATTCCTGTTTTCCCTTCATTTTTCTCTGTCACTGTCTCTCTCTTTTCTTCTTTTTTGTCTAATACTAGCGGACCCGACAGACGTTGTCCTGCCCGAACATTGGCTTGCCTGCCATTAGCTGGTTCACCAAACGTTTTTTCGGTATTCAATTTTTCGATAAACTATATACTAAGTGACATTAGTTTGACATTGAGTTTGACATTTCAATATTTTCGTTTTGTCATTGTGTGATTTGCTGTTGTCCAAAAAAAAAAACAAAAAAGTGTGCAATACCTCGTTATCCTGCGCCGATTGGCTAAGGCCACCCGGTTGTATGATCGTTAGTAATAGTAAAAAATCTGTTGTAATAGTCCAAAATAAAAAAAAATGTTGTTTCATCTATATTAACTAAAGGTCGATAGTAAAACTTTTTGAACGTTAGTTAAAAATTCAACCCGCCAAAGTTGGCGAGTAAAACTTTAATAGTAGAATAATGAAGATGGTGTCATTTTTTTATATTTACCGGTTATCTTTATTTACTCACGTCTCTCAGTATTTATTATTTTTAGATTATGTTGACCGATGTTATTATTTGATTGCGTTTAAATATGCCATGTTGTCAGGTGGTTTAATTTGTTCGCCTTTTTGACGTTTGCAAAGTCACATTCTACAGTGTAACAATGTGTAAAAAATTAATAAAACATAATATTCCATTTTTGAGATTTGGAATAAAAAACCAGTGGTTTTATTTCACTCAAGTAAAAACGCAGGTGAAATAACGCATTGATAGTAGCAGGATAGTTAAACTAAATTCGTAAACAAATTAAACTATAGTTTATTATTATAAAACTCAACTTTCGTTTTAGAAGTACTTGTTTGTGGTTAAATTCCAAAACTAAAAATTGACAATATTAAAAAAATATTGAATTTAAGTAGGTACTTGTTTATGGTCGAATTCCAAAACATAAAATAAATATTTTTTCAAATATGGCATTCTTTTTGCAAACGTCAAACTCCGGCTGTCTCACAAACAAAGGGGTGTACTTATGTAGGGATACGATTTTTAAAAATGTATTGAATTTAACATTGTTTAAGTGTTACCAAAAATTCAATAAAAAGAAATAAATGGGTAGAAATTATAAGGAATTTAAGGAAAGAATCTGATTGAGATCCACAAAAAACTAATGCCGTTTGAAAATATCAAAAAACAAACTTTTTATGCACAAAAAAACAAAATCTTTCCATTTTTTGCAAATGCGTTCTCCTCGAATGCCACCCTGGTAGATCGATGAATAAAACATTTATGCTCCTTACTTCTTTTTTACATAATCGATTGAAGGTTTTAATATCTACGAACACGCACAGCGCAAAGATCTATATTTCTCTGAAAACCGCACGTAAATTGGTTAAGCCGTTTAGGAGGAGTACGGTGACATCACACGTACAGAGGAATTATATATGTAAAGATGTATCATAAGCTTGGTTTTAACATGTTTTTTTTTTCAATTGGCTATTGTATTGTTAGTAAACATCTTCTTATTTTTATGTAATAGCGGTAAATAAAATAAAATTAAAATAAAGTGAACACAAACATTGCAGGCAAAACAAAAATATCTAAAACAATCCGTCTAATAAATATAACCAAACATTTGAATATACCAAAATAAAAGGTTCCCCATCCATTCTATGGTTGATTTACTATTTATGAGTCTCTTAAATCTGAAATATACTTAAAGATATACGATTTCAAGGACAGTGCCAGTAAAATACGTGTGACCGGCGCTTAAATACTGGCATTGTGATATTTCAGATTACTCCTCAACCATGAAATCGGCGCCTTTTCAAACCCGGAAAAGGAAACCTCCATCTTTGAACTGAATACATATAGCCAGGATCACATAGTGATAAAATAACCGTCCCCTTGCTACCCGACGCCTTATTTCATACGCATCCTCCAAATTCACAGGACACAGTAAAATTATGGTGGATTTACGTATATATTAGTATATTTTTTATTTATTTAGTAGCTATTCTCAGGTAAAAATTCTGCAAAAACGCCCCATTGAGTTGGCCTGCCATTAAATATAGTACAAAATTATTTTTTAAATATAAAAGTGCAATAAACATTAATCCACCCTGCATATTTTTATCGTTTGTGAAAATATTATAAAATCGGCCAATATGATGTATAATTAAAACATATAAGGAAGGGTGTTATTTGATGTTCACATGTTTTAAAATATGTTTAACTTAGTTATATGTTTTTGCAACAGAAAGGGAAAAACATTTTTGAGGAGGATAAATGGAAGTCTAGGTATTTACAAGGCTTTGACCAGTCATTGGCTGGTTTAAAAGACCCCTCTTTGTTGTAAAATTAGATCCAAATGACTCCCTAGGGAGGAAACCCAGCTTATCTACAGATATTTAGACATACTCAAAGCAAGCGTTTGATTCCCAACAAGGTCGCAATGAAATATTTATTTCAAAGGGTGTGTTAACGCTGCAATATTTCATAATAGGAAAATATCACATAATACGAATACCGATAAAAATATATGAAATGGATTAAGAATAATTAATTGCATTTTCAAAATCAATATTGTGGATAAATGTTTTCATACATAAATGTAAAAAATATATTTAATAAAAATATGTTGCTAGAAAAACGCGACGTGTTTGGCCATGGTTGTTGTGACATCAAGATTCGTGATTATGTTCCAAACTAATTTCTATGGCCAGGAACAAATTCACTCCCTCTCACTTCTTTTCAATGTAATTCATAGTCCTAACGCTTCTATATACCTGCGCGAAAAATTTCAACGCTTAACAGTTCATGGTTTACCTCTTCGTTCTAATTCTCAAGGCACTCTCTGAATACCCATCCATGATTCCTCTTTATTTTCTAACTCATATAGTGTCCATGCCGCTCGACTGTGGAATCATCTCCTATCCACCATCAAAGATGTTACTACTGTATATCTGTTTGAATCACGTCTGAAGAAACATCTCCTTTCTCTTCCTTAATCTCTCCTCCTTTCCTCTTTTCTCTTTCCTCTTTTTCCCTTTTCTCTTTCCTCTTTTTCCCCTTTCCCACCGAGTAATAGTATTGATGAAGGGTAATTTATAAACAAATACATTTATTTATATTTTTATATTTCTAAAGATAACTGTGAACTTTCCATTGTAATACGGCCCTGAAGCGTACGACTGATTATCCTGCCTACGTGTAATAAATTAGCACCCTAGTGATGTAATGGATAAGATGATTGACTGACGCGTTGAGGGTTCCGGGTTTGAACCCCTACGAAATCACAAAAATTAAATTAGATTTTGGTCAAGCCTGAGAACTGTGTGCACTGCCGTGATTTGTATTTTTGGCCCTTTGTAATGCAAATACATATATTTTTTTAAATTATAAAATACAGTATAAAGATACGCTGCCATTAATGTACCAATAATAATAATAATAATGTTTGGATAATTTATATAGCGCCATTTTTGTAAAAATCACCTCAAGGGCGCTTGCAGTGCTCTATGCGTTTTGAAGTGCGGAAAAGGAAATGGTGATGATGATGATGATGAGACAAAAAAAAACACAAAAATGCTTTTTTAGAAAGAAAAAAAAATATTAATGTACCATCCGTTCGTAAAAACTATGCCCAGAACTCTCCACATGTGCGCTTCGCTAGAGAGTATAATTCAAACATTCATTTTATCGACCCTTTCGACTGAAATTATATGACTTTCTTAATGCGAAATCTATAATTAATACTTAATAGCCCATGGGTCTTCATTGATATTTCTCATTGTTTTTCTTCGTTTGCGTACTCTACTCAATTATTTTTTAAATGTCTCAATTTTTCAATTATATAATGTTTACAAATATAAACTTATGCAATCAAATTTGGAGGGGTAGGAGAGGAAGGAGGGGAAGGAGGGGAAGGAGGGGAAGGAGGGGAAGGAGGGGAAGGAGGGGAAGGAGGGTAAGGAGGGGAAAGGGGGAAGGAGAGGTAGGAGGAGATTGGGTGATGGAGGGGAAGGAGGGGTAGGAGGGGAAGCAGGGGAAGGAGGAGAAGGAAGAAAATTTTTTTTATTACAGTACTTGTATTAGCATTTAAAATACTAACTTTAGAGCGGACAGTGTAATATTTGTATATATCTTATGTATATTTGGTATTGTATACTGAACAAGACAAACATACGGAAAAAGCGTTAGAACAATAAAACAATAAGAATGGTTTTTTTATATTAGAATCTACTTTAGTTAATCATTATTGTATCTTTCCAAAAGAGAGACTCGCTCTTGTGCTCGGAGAGTGACTTACACTGTTATAGTTATTTGGTAATTTGAAGTAACGTAATTTCGAATATACGTGAGAATAAAAAATAAATAAATATCTGAAATACAGAGAAAAACAGAAAATAATAATTGAGTACTAGGTACTAATTAAAATAGGAAGCGTTTTTACTCGAGTAAATTTTTTTTTTAATTTGACATAAATTTATTTAGTGATATAATCGTTTAAAGGTTTTCATTTAAGTGAATTGGAGAGATTATCATAATTATGATAAAGATAATTCTTTAAACCTTTTAAGAGTTCCCCAGTATATTGTTCTAGAATCTTTCTCACCAATAGCTATCACGTAGCTTCGCTTTCTACAAAACAAAGAATTTTAATATGTAAGATAAGTTTGTAGAACTTCCAACGGATTCTCTCGCATTATTTCTTTGTGGGTCATCTTTTGAGGTATAATTTCAAACTTTTTTTATTTTCCTACTTATATTTTATTTCATTTAAAAGTCAGCAATCCGTTTACCTGCACCAATGGTTTAATAAATATGAGCAACCCTACTTTTAAGAGAGGTTTCTTTATGCATGTTCATGGTCACGACCTTCTCCCAAGAAGGGTATAAACTAATCTATGGATACTTAAAGCCAAATAATGGCACTTATTTACATTTAAATTTCTAAATATACCATAATGATGTACTTTAATAGCTGTTCATGATTACTTTACTTTAAATGGTATTTTAAAGGTACAATATATATATATATATATATATATATATATATATTTCAAATTTGAGATTAAGAATGACTGCGTAAAGTTATTAAGTAAATTAAAATGTGTAAAATCACTGACATAATTTTATTGAATGAGATGAAAAAGGAAATTCCAAGGCTCACAAATGTGACTAAAAAAATTGATGATTCTAAAAAAACGCTTGTCTTAATACTAAAATTGTCTACATAAAAAACAAGCATTTTTACTACAAGTTTTTTCATTTTCTAAAATTTTTTGGGTACATCATTATTTCTTTAGGTTCTTTTGATAAGCCAAAATCAATATGCGCACTCGTTTTGAAAAATATATATAAAGAGATGTAAGAAAACCTTTTTTCATTCCCAGAAATTGGCTTTCAATAACCAATACATTCCTAAAGCATCCATTGTCTATGTGATGTGAAAATTGAATCCTTTTTATTAAATTCTTCAACATTATTTCCATTTCTTGTTCAGTTCATATTGAAAGCATTTTGTATTTTTTGTAAGCAAGCATTTTTCGTGTACATTTTTCTAGTAAATTTAATGCACTAAAAAATTGTTCATTCATAGATGGGTGGTTACGCGTGAATGTTTACTGCCATTTATATGTTTTGGTTGTCGGTGTTTCCTTGAGAAGTAGTAACCTGAGCAGCCTGGCAGTACCTACCGCATTGCAACAATTCACAAATTCCATATTCAAATAAAACTGACAGCTGTATTTTTTTCTTCAAACAAATGAAGTCTTCTGTGATCCGCATGAAAAAACTAACAATAAATAATATTCGTACCGCTATCTTGCTGCATAAAGTTACCGCTAAAGTGTCAGCATTATTATCATCACCGCATCCAATATCCAAAAATACTGATGCACAAAGCAGAATAAGAAAGAACCTAACATCCGCATCATTCCCGCATTTAATATCTGGAGGAGCAAGGGGAACACTTCAACACAGGTGAGTCGATTTCCATTGTATATTAAGTGGCAGTAAACGTCCTTAATAACGTGTGTGTTGGCTGACCTTGTTAGACCATCTTGGATTAGGTCATGCGTTCTCTAAGCTATCGAGGAAATATCTTTCGCGCCTCTGTCTCGCGTCACCAATAATATCAAAATGTACCATTTTATTTTTTGATACAAATGTAGTCTTCCAAAATAAATGCAATGATTGAAAATTGTAATTTTTAAATTGTATGTAAATCTGTAGTTTATTCATAAAAATCAGTACTAGTTTAAAAACATACATAAATCCAAAATTGCTTGGTTTTAAAACGTATTTAAATCCAATTGCCTTAGTCTTAAACTTTTCCACTATAAATTGATATAATAATCGATCATATGTTTTAGTCTCATTAAAATTGCTTTTAGAAGCTTCCATTTATACTTTTTACTGGCATTAGTAGTTATTTTATATTATTAAAATCATTATTAATGTTTTAAACAGTTTATTCGAATTTACCCCATTCGGAGTGAGGTACCTTTTGAGTTTATATTACACATATTTATTTATTTATTACATGTACGGCTAAAGCGAATTACAACAGTTATATGACGTAACATATGTACAAGAAACTGAACAATTAAAAAGTAAAACCATGTAGCAAAGACAAACAAGGGCAATAAAATAATGGTATACAATGTATTCATAAACATGTGAGACTTCGAGCTAACCCACACCAATCCATTTGTATACCACACTGTTTTAATGGCAAAGAGATCTACGAAAAGCCGGAAAATCGATCCTAAATAATTTCAAGTTGTGTGACAAATTGACTAATCTTAAAAATTCTGGACATTGGGGCATAAAAACAAAATTTTCTCTCAAAAGATTTTATCGATAGCAAATTTTGAATTCTGGTGACATTGTTGGGAACGGGAAAAAAATTGATTGCAAAGAGGTGGGACATCATTTATAGCATTAAATATTTTGAAAATGCATGTAAGGTTTATCTCAGTCTACGTTTCTTCAATGAAGACAGATTAAGAGATTGCTCTATTTCAAAATAGGAATAATAATTATCCCTTCGCAATCCGAACAACCATGCCAATTTTCTTGGAAAATGGTTTTCGATAGACTCGATATGGTCAATATAAGTCTCATAGATTATGAAATTATTATCTGTTTAGTGAAAAGTCCTATGGAATTGAGACCAAATTCGAGAAGCATATTTTACATGGGGTCGAACTAGAGAACAGTAAAGACTTTTAATGGTAATTATATTTTTGAAGTCCGTCGTCATTCTTTTAATAAAACCAAGATTTTTGAGAGATTAGTTTACAATATTATCAATGTGTTCACGATAGAAAAATTTACTATGTATATGTAGATATGTGCTAGTATGTTTTTGCTAATCGAAATATGATTCCTATTTCCTAATAGTGCGTTATTTAACAATCGTTGAATATGGGCCCCAAAATGGAAATATTTAGGTAAATCCTAAGGACACAAATGTGTACGTAAATATATCAAATATTAAAATCATGTCGGTAGAAAGAGAGTCGTGTTGTGGAACGATTTTTTTCTTTAAAAAAAAAGGAATAACCCTCTAAGCCAGTGGTTCTGAACCTTTTTGAAGTCAGGGAACACTTTTGATCATAAGGAAAATTCCCGGTACACCAAGATTAAATATTCAAAAAACATAGAAAGATAACTTTAATTAAAAATAAGACTTATTATTTTATTACAGATAAGTTAAAAAATACATAAAAACATCAATCATCATCATCATTCCCTTTCCGCACCTAATGGTGCATAGGGCACTGCATTGGTACACCAATCGCAGATTATCTTCTCGCTAAATCGCACAGTAAATAAATGATGGTTTTAATAATTTAACGGAGCACTTGCAACAAGCTCGCGGACCACCGGTTAAGAACCACTGCTCTAAGGTAATGTAAGATGCTTGTTCGCACCTGGGAAAGAGTAGATATTAAAAGAAGTTATGAAAAATACACCACAACCAATCGAGAAAAAATATATCTTCGGTTTTTTCAGTGCCTGGCGGGAATCGAACCCGCGACGCCAGTTTTACAGTTGGCCGTCTAAAGCTAGGGTTTCCTAGGACAGCGGTGCCCGTATTTTAACGGCCGTAGTGAACGGTGATGCAGTGGACAGCCGTCGTAAAGGTGACTAGAGTGTGGTTTTCTAGGAAAACGGTGTTATCAACACCATTTAACACCGTTTTTCTAGGAAACCACTCTCTAATCACCTTTACGATGGCTGTCCACTGCATCACCGTTCACTACGGCCGTTAAAATACGGGCACCGCTGTCCTAGGAAACCCTAGCTTTATCAACTGCGCCACGGCGCTTCATAGTGAACTTGTGAACAATTTGCTCTTCGCATCTCCACATTACAATCAACCCTTTCTCAATCTGGTTAAATCCCATGGGGGTGAGATAAATTTCGGCATTATGTCCAGTCCGGACAGTATTTTCGGAAACGTGCTTGATAAAGAATATTTCGATTGGATTCATTATGTTTCCACATTACTTGAATAACGTAAATTCATATTATTTTACACTTATTAATTTATAAAAACCACTTAAACTTTAGAGTTATTCGTGAACTGGTTTCCAGGTCACTTTCTTATCATCAGGACTTAACAAGTTATTTAACAAGACTAGAACTAAAAAATATTTTTTGATAAAAGACATTTTCAGATCTAAATTTGTTAGGAGGGAATTTTTTTCTTAGAAGGGAATACGAATGTCTAGGCATTTACAGGGCTTATGACCTGTCATTGATGGAAGAGTTAATGAAATGTGGATGTTTAAACATCGGCAGAATGTGAATGTTACAGAGTGTGTAAAGCGGCCACTTAAACCGGCCAATGGCAGGTCACAAGCCCTGTAAATGCGTAGACTTCCATATTCCCTTCTCGAAAATGCTTCCCCTCTCTGTTGCAATAAATTAGATTTGAATAAATCCCTAGGGAGGAAATCCAGCCACTCTGCAAATATTTGGACATATTCAAAACATTTTTGGATTTAAAGATCTTATCTGTCTTTGGCTCGTTTGCGATCACATTGTAATTTCCACACTGTGAAACATTTGTAATTTGTTGTATGTTAGAACTTCTACTTATAAACAATCTTTTGATTTTGTTCAAATTTTTGTCGGCGAGGGCTGGATTTCACCCCCTTGAGAGTTGTTTAGATTAACATATTACAACAGAGATGGAGAACATTTTAAAGAAGGGAATTTGATGAGATAAATTTCACCTGCAATTTTAAAAACAATTTCACAAAAATCAACAGATAAAAGAATCTGAGATATATGGATGTTTAAACGTAGGCAGAATGGTAAATGTTCCAAAGTATTTAAAGTGGCCACTGAAACCAGACTCAATGGTGTAGTGGTTAAGACGCTTGACTCACCGGAAGGCTCCGGGTTCGATTCCCAGTGAGAACACAAAAATCTGATGTGATTTTTCTCAAACCTAGGTGCTCTGTAATATAATTCACCACTGTAATTGGGCTTTCTGGCCTGTTGAGGTGCAAAAAAAAACAGGTTTCAAATCAGCCCTCTTTTTTAATTAAAAATTAACCAATCGGGTAACCCCACCTCTACCCCCCTCCCTCTTAACTTTCTACCAATTCTTCATTATAAGATTAAATATTTTTTAACTAAGCTAAGTGCCTGTTTAGACATGGTGGTGTTCGCATCTCTATAAATCTGCAAATGATTTATGTATTTTTGAAGATACTATATATATATACTATGGAAATGTTGAAGGTGGAGGTGTATTTTAGTATTTGTATATTGGTGTAGTGAGTGTCCTGACGGTAAGACGGATACGTCTCGAAACCGGTAAAAAAAAAGTCGGTAAGTAGTTATATACTAATATTTACTAACATTAGGTAGGTATAATATTTAGTCGGATAGAACTATAATCTTCTTAAGTTAATGTCTTATGCGAACGGACTGAATGTTTTAATGATATGTTAACCACGATATAAAATAAGGGTTTCGTGTCGTCAATTAATCATGGCGCATTAATGTCACATTATCTGAAACGACGTGAAGATACGAAATGGGCCGGAACGACATTTTACAAAGTGAATCAAACATAATATTTGGTTCGTGTATTTTTGCATATAACTCAAAAATGAAACCCCTAAAATCTCGGTACATGCATTATTTATTATTGTCTTTCGAGCATAAAGCACTGCATTGGTGCCCAATGTACAGGTGTTATTATAAACTAAACATAATTATTGGATAAGATTACATATAATAAGATTTTTCATTTCTGGATATTTATGTTAAGTTTATAAAAAAACCTGTAGATGGAAGGATTTGTGCATTCCAAAACGAGTGGTTCAAAATAAACTCAAGTGGTTTTTTTTTAAACAAACATTTAGGTTCTTACGATTTACGCAAATATTTCAATTTTGGAGGCTATTTTCAACGAGTTGTAAATAACTCAGTATTAGAACATGAGAATCAAGTTGTGGTAGAGTGGGGTGCGAACCTCGGACCTTTGATCCGCGAGTCCACGAAACAAGTCACAGGACCACAAGCTGATTCAAAATTTCATTGCAATAATCATATAATAATAATATAAATCTGTTAATGGTTCTGAGTTTATTCTGATTAGTTTCCCTCGGCACGGGACACCCCAGTGAGGGAACATTATTATGTATAAAAAAAGAATACAAACAATGTAAAAGTATAAATAAATATATCTGTTTGTTCACTATAAATATGTTTGTAGAACTGTTGTTGTATTCGAACAAATAAAATAAAATTAATAAATAAATAATAGAATAGTAATACAATACTTACAGCACAGTATTGACATATATACTTATTCCAACACAATTTAATATAAAGTTTATATTTCAAGGACTAACTTTGTGGTTATTCATTATAATAAAATAAATAAAACAACTTTGTTTTTAACCACTAATTTTTATTTTTCACCGACCGGTTTCAAAGCAAATAAAACAATGTAGCTTATTTTATTTAACAATGAAGTTTAGAGTGATATTTTAAAAAAGCACAATAGATCCAAGGTCCATACAAATAATAGTAAACAAAGACGACTAAGTCATTTATACACATTATGATACATAGTTAGAGAGGAAGAGTCTAAAACTGGAAATCCCAGCATGGAAAAGATTCACCTCTCTCGGTAGGATGTTCAACAGACCAATCATTCTCCCCACAGGCATCATCAACGGTAAATTTGTCCTGCATTCTGGAAGAATAAACATATTTTATTGCGCTCCAAAAGGTTGGGATTGTAAATTAACCCGTTCAGAAGTTTTAAGACCATCATAAGCAAGGCAATGCTCCTTCTGGCTATTGTTTTAGCTATTGTAGTAAACACGAATTAATAATATTTTTTTTTACATTTCATTTGTGAAATTTTACATTCTTCGTGATACCAACCACGTTTATTTTTTATGGGCTAAAAAAATCATTGAAGTATTTACACATTTTAAAGTTTATTCAAATTATAAGTTCACCGAAGCACTAAGGCTTGTCGGTGGAGGGTGTATATATATATATGTAGATAATATATATAGTGTTATTTTTATAAAATCACCTCAAGGGCGCTGTAAAATAAATAAATATCCCAGCACGTCTTGCAGCTACAGAGCGCATGGACAGTAAGAAATCTAGCCCTTATTTACATGTTTTAAATTATTTTATTTGACAATGAAATTAAGAGTTTAAGTGATATTTAAAAAAACGAAATAAAAAAATTATTTACAAAAACAGAAGTTAAATAACAAGTCTTGCAGCTACTGAGCGCATGGACGGTTAGAATTCTAAATCCCATTTACTAAATTTAAATATTTGATAGTTAAAAGCAATTAACTGTTGAAGTTAGATTACTAATCGTCTTGGAGCTAGAAAGTGCATGTTTATGCTTAAAAGTGAGGGTGGTCTATTTAAATTATGCAATTTTACAAATTGTATAAAAAATACAAAATATTTATGATTTGCCATATTATAATTATAAAATCGTTCGCCACTCTCTGAAATGAATCGTGGTAGGCTTGTCAACACGTTGGATTTAATGCAATTATGATTAAATTTTCATGTTATTTTCTGCTGATAAAACAATCGACGCCGTGCTCATATTTCTGACATTATCTGCGGGACGTTGACGCGGTCATAAATTTTAATTTGTATGGATAGAATTGCATTATGAATTTTCGAATACATAGTAATTTGATGTCATTTCTGATTAACTGCCGTTCTGGTAGTTCGGGTCGTTAAACAATATGCGGGAGTGAGAGTGAGAGAGACGAGAGAAAATCGCGGTGATTTATTGTGATGAGAGCAAAGTTTTCCAAGTCACAAACTCGAGCCATTAAATTCGGACTTTAAATTTTAATTAAAATTTTACAATAGAGATTTTTAAATTTTTTTTCCCTTTAAATTTGCTTTTGTTTTTCTAAAAACTCAAATGGGTACATTGAAACTAAATAATTTATTGATATTTTTATTTTATTGGAATTTTTATCATAAGGATTTCTTTAAACAATTATTTAATTCCCGCTAAACTGCAAAAGCAGTTTTTTACTTCAGTGTTTTTTTCTTTATTTTTTAGTTTGTAATTGGACTATTAAACTAAGCCAATTTTTTTTCAATTTATTTATCGTATCATCACCGCTATGATTTTTTAAGTATTGTATTTCTGAAATTACTTCGCGTGTGACACTCGAGGTATCTTTCGCTTCTTTTCGATTAGTTCTGCTTACTAGTATTATTTATTGTGTCAGTAACATTTTGAATTTATTTAAAATGAAACACTTTGTAATTTTTACCACATAAGAGTTTAATATTTTATAACACAACTAGTTTCAGGTATTCTGAATTACCCATCGTCATGTGTAAATATAAACTTAAGCACACGAGACAGTATCTGTTTTAGAAAGTTACAGTTTTTCAACTTTTTCAACTTAATATATAAAGTAAATTGTAATAGAAAAAAAGACATCATTTGATGTAACTATATATATAAATTTTTTAATGTTTCCGTAGGGAGGAAATCCAGCCTGTCTTAAAACATTTGGGCATACTGAATACATTGTTGTTTCATTTCTGTTTTGAAAAATAACTAATGCTTATAGTATAATTAACAAGATGATGAATATTTAACATTAATTCACTTCTAAGTAACGAAACATTAAAAAACATCGTTAGTACATACTTTCACGGTTCCTTAATTGATTTTTCCAGTAAAATCATCTTGATTCTTCTTCATTTTCTTGCGTTGCCTTGTTAAGTCTCCCTGACGTTGGTGATTACTACAGCGAAAGCATCTCGGTCCTGCTCTACTCCAAGGCCAAGACAACTACTTGTTGGATGTACTCGCCATAGTGATTCCTGGGAAAAAATGACCGTAGTGGTTTCCCGTTGCCTTCTCTGGTGAATTTATCTGTCGGGGTTACCTACCATTAGCAGGATAGTACTAGTTTGGAGACGCCAGAAACTCAACATTAACCCTCTCGTTTTCTACTGTGATCACACCGTTTTAAGTGTGATCGCATAGCCCGGGGTCCGCGACGTGGACGCTAACGATTTGGACTAGTCAGTAGTGTTGCCGATGAAATGCAACTGGGCATTCGCAACATTTAATAGAATCACACCCTCCAGTAAGATGTGACTCACTGTGACCCTACTGACGGTTCGAACCTCTTGACTCTTAGTGGAAATTATTACATAAAGCTCTCATAAGGTTTTACCCCAGCAATTTTATTATCTTCTCAAAAGAATGACACCCCTACGTTCGGTTTGTACTTTCCTTTGAACACGTCATTATTTACCTATGCTTATAAATAGTAGAACATTTCAGAATCAAAGTGTATTATGCAGAAAGTTTGAATTCTGTTGTAAAAGCAGAATAATGGAACTCTACGTGTTTTATTAAACTTTATTCATTCCGAGTTTGTGTAGGCTCATGACATTGTTGTGTTTTGTTTGTTTTAAAAAATGGAAACGGTAATATCGAAAATGCACGGACATGATCATAACTTGTACACAAGAGATGTACAAAACATAACTGAAACAATGAAAGACAAAATAAAGTGTAAACTAGAACCTTTATAGCAATTTTCTTTGCTCAGTGTATTATTATTGTGTTTTATAAATTTATTTTTTATTATTAACTTTTTAAAATCATTCTATTTGTCGATGCGTTTGAAGCTGCAAGACTTTTTGTGATGTTAGCTATCATATTATTTTTATCATACGAGTATTATGTAAATGTTATCAACTATCAAATATCTAAATTTAGTAAATGGGGTCTAGAATTTCAACCGTCCATGCGCTCAGTAACTGCAAGACTTGTTGTTATCTAACTTCTACTTTTATAAATTTGCTTTTTCCTTGGTTTTTTAAATACCACTTAAACTCTAAACTTTATTGTCAAATAAATATTTTAAAAATAAAAATGTAAATGGGGGCTAGATTTCTTATTGTCCATGCGCTCTGTAGCTGCAAGACGTGTTGGGATATTTATTTATGTACAGCGCCCTTGAGGTAATTTTAACAAAAATGGCGTTATATAAATTATTCAAACATTATTATTATTATTATTGTTCTCAGCGTAGGTTCTCAGTCACAAAATATGTCAAGATATTTCAACAGAAACGGAGAACCTCCTCATTTTCCCTCCAGTTGTTCCTCAATTACTCTCCTTTTCCTTTTTTCTCCCAATAGCGTACATTTACGTCTTGTTAATAAATATTCTAAAATTATAAGTCGACCTCGTGGTGTAGTAGTCAGCGCGTTAGCCTACCATACAAGAGGTCTTGGGTTCGACTCCTGACATGGTTGACATGAAATATTTATTTAAAAAAGTATTTTTACACTAGAATATTTCATAGTCCCTGGTCTGGTACCTGAAGCGTAAGACTGATCATCTTACCTTCGTGTAACAAAAATGATCAAGATACACTGCGATAGGTGTACCAATGCAGTACCTTATGCGCCATTATGTACGGAAAGGGAATGATGATGATGATGATATAATTACAACAAAATAAATATATTTTTAACCACTTATTTTTTTCTTCTACCTACCAGTTTAAAGCTACACAAGCTTCTTTATCAAGGTATACTTAACAAAGCAGTTTTATGTTTATTTTATTATAATGAATAACCACAAAGTTAGTTCCACAAATATTAAATAAATGTATTATTACTATTTAAAGCATTAACTTTAAGTTCAAACATTTAACTAAATGTTTTTTAATATTTGTATATAACCAGTAACCTACTTTCCTATGTCTACCGGATTCAAAACGTACTTGTGTCTTCGTCAAGATACCAATTAAACCAACATGCAAAACCCACTATACACCTTCACCATAGTTGTTGCACAAAAATATTAAAAATTAATGTTGCCACTTAAACCAGCCAATGATAGATCATAAGCCCTGTGGATGCCTAGGCTTCTATATTTCCTTATCTAAAACGTTCTCCATCGCTGTTGTAGTATGTTTATACTAAATAAATCTAAATTATGTATAGTTGTAAGTTGTAAGATTATGATATGGTCCCAAAATGAGTTTTTGTATAAAACTCATTTAGGTCGTGTCTCAAAACTAGTACCAGCGCCGAACAGAGGGAGTCTGATTTTCGTTTTCGTTTCGCTGCAGCTGGTGACTTTGATGAGCTGGTTTGGTGTATGTATTAAAATAATACACATGTTTTTTTCCTAATAAAACTAAGACCTAATTCAAAAAGGATTCTGCCGTTCGCCTTTTTTATTGAAATCGGAAACAATAGAAATCCCCATTACAATAAAATCATATTTTTATTGTTCAGACTTAGAGGCTTTTGGTACAATAATGCGTGCTCGGTAGTAAAAGACAACTTTTTATTGTAACTACCGATACATAAAGAACGTTATGTCTCCGTGTTTCCTAATAAAAGAACACACACGTACAATAGCAATAAATAGTAATAAATGTATTTACTCACCGGCTAAATGCCGAGCCAAAAGAAAAAAACAAAAGATATTATTTAACCTTAATGGCGCGGCTGTGCGTGCACGTATCATAATGGGAAATTCCGTAAAAGAATAAAACAAACCCAATAAGAAGTAACAATTAAATAACTGTATTAAATAAGTAACGAATTACATATAAAATATTACATTTCTTAGACTTTTACGGACGTAATTTAATTGCTGATTTTTACACCTATTATTACAAAAAAAATAGTAGAAATATATTAACAATACTAGAGCCAGTAAGCAACTTAAGCCCAACGGGAAATAGGATATAAAATATGTTTTCTTACGCGCGGTAAAAATTAGAGCATTTAATCATACGGTTTTTTGAAAACGCAAAAAAAAACGAACGACGTCACTAGTTCATACGAATCAACCAACGATAAAAGAGTTGTGGAAGATTGCTGGTTTACTTACCGGCAACGGACTAATCGGCAGAATTGACCGAGAAAAAGCGGAGGAGGACTCGAGACGACACACGCGAAGTAATTTCAGATATAAAAAACAAAAAAATCATACCGCTGATAATACGATACACAAAACTATTATTTATTTTTTTGTTTAGTTTAATAGACTTACAAATCTATTGAATATGAAGACAAATATATTTTTTTAAAAACCTCTGGACTTCTTCATAAAAAAATCCACAGTTAATCTATTAATATATCCTATCGACACTGGAAAGGAAAAAGTTACTCAACTTTACAGAAGAGACAGTTAAAGTTTTTTTTTAATTTATAAGAACCTCGTAATTTATTTAAATATGTAGGAATCACGCCAAAATAATTATAACAAAATAATACCGAGTTTCGTCTTCTGTTCTAGTTTCGTCCGAAACCGAAACTTATTAAAACCTTACGAGCTCATTGAAATCATCATTATCATTCCCTCTCTGCACACATTGGTTCATAGGGCACTGAATTGGTACACCAATCGCAGCGTATTTTGATCATTTTATGTTATATGAAGGTAAGATGATTAGTCTTACGCTCCAGTTCAGGGACTATGAAATATTATAGTGTTAACTAAAAGGCGGACTGTAAATGAAAATCGAATTCATTCAGTTTTGTGAATTGGGAAATATTTGAGAAAGGAATAGGTACATGGAGTAGATACCTACCTTTAATATAATCTGAATGTTCTTCAATTTCTGGGACTGGATCACAAATGAACTTTAATATAACAATGTTTTTCTCGACGCGCGACGATTCCAACCACTTTTTATCCGATTTAATGTGAAGTCAAAAATGTTGTATTGTTTTTGTTCTAAATCCGAATCTTCTAATTTTGAATAACCTCTTTCTTGATGTTAGGTAGGTACCATATGGATAGGTCAAAGGAAGGATGGGAACGAAAGGTAATCGGCCAGGAATAATATCGATAAATGCTGTTATTTACTTAACAATAGTGAACACCCTTAAAATAAGTATTTTATGTCAACCATATCGGGAATTGAACCCGAGACCTCTTGCATGGTAGGCAAATGTGTTAGCTACTACACGATAATGCGACGCCGACATTTAAATAATTATTTAATAAATGGCGTAAATTTAATTAATAAATAATTTTGGGTTATTTGTTTTATTATAGATATTATAACTTATATGTAACAGTTCTTTAATTAATATTATGGGAACATCATTGTTGTTGACTAGTAAAGAATCTAGAAACAAAATATAAAGTGAGAGTTTATAAAAAATAACTTTAGGTTAGAAACATTTTTTTTTAAAATTGTTAATCTAATTAAACAAGGAAATTAATAAAGATCTTAATATGTTATAAGTATGTCCAAATGTTTGCAGACAGGCTGGATCTCCTCCCTAGGGAGTTATTTAGAACTCAATTTGTTGCAACAGGGAAGGAAAACATCTTGAGAATGGAGTATGGGAGTCTACACATTTACAGGACGTATGACCTGTCATTGGCTGGCTTCAGTGGCCACTTTAGACACCGTGTAACAGTAACCATTCTGCCTACGTTTAAACATCTACATTTCTTCAACTCTTCCATCTGTTGACTTTTGTGAAAAAAAAGAGCTGAAACCTTTATCTTGTGGGTGAGATTCATCCGACTGAACCAATTCACCTACTAGGCAACCAATCTTAATTAAAAATATTGTTTTTAAAACACTGACATATTGGTTTTAAGGGTGGTTTCAATCAGTAAAATTTCACTGTTCTTCAGTTGCAGTAGAAGTATAAAATATATTTTAAAGTTTCCATCATCTCTTTCTAACAAATCGCACCTCGAGTGTAAAACCTCTTCGTTCTAATTCTCAAAGCACTCCCTTAATACCCATCCACAATTCCTCTTTCTTCTCTAACTCATATTGGGTCCATGCAGCTCGACTGTGGAAGCATCTCCCATCCACCATCAAAGATGTTACTACAGTATCTCTGTTTAAATCACGTCTGAAAAAACATCGCCGTTCTCTTCCTTAATCTCTCCTCCTTTCGTCTTTCCTCTTTTTTTCCTTTTTTTATTGAATAACAGTATTGATTTAAGGTTTTTAAATACGAATTCAGTTATTTTCATTTATATGTACCGTTAGCTTTTAAATTTATATTTTCTATTAAACATGTCTTGTAACTTGAATTATAGAAAGTAAACTTTTATTTTATTGGTTGGTTGGAAGAAATTGCCGGCTAATGTACAACTAACATTATGTACAAAAACCTTAATAAATAAATAAAACCAAAGTATGTTCAAATAGTATTGATTAGAGATACAGCAATTCGAAGATTTCACTTTGCTTGAAAAACTGGGTTTTAATAATGTTTTTTTATTCGTCAATATTTTAACTAAACCTTATTTCCCTTTTTCACTTACAAGCTTGTGGCGAATGTAACTGTTTTGCATTTAAACTTCAAAAATAAGAAATTTGCACATGCTTTAGTTTTACACACGCCCTCGGTGCGAAGTGATCGAGATACGCTACTTTAAATTTATTTCAACAGAGAAGGAAAACATTTTTGAGAAGGGAATATGGAAGTCTGGGCATTTACAGGACTTATGACCTGTCATTGGCTGGTTTAAGTGGCCACTTTACACACTGTGTAACTTTCACCATTCTGCTCATGTTTGAACATCCATATTTCCTCAACTCTTCCATCTGTTGACTTTTGTGAAGTAAAAGAGCTGAAACTTTTATCTCTGTTGAAATAAATTTAAATATGAATAACTCCCTAGGGAGGAAATCCAGCCAGTCTGCAAGCATTTGGACATACTCAAACATTATTGAGATACGCTACATTTAGGTTACTAATGTATGTAGTTCCGTATACACCATTGAAAGCTGTTTGGGGTATAATGATGACGTATCAATTATCCTGTCAAAAAAACACGATTGAATCAAATAAAATACCTCAGAAGATTTTTTCCCTTTGTAGCTTGCAGTAAAATTCATTTAACTGACGAATTATTATATTATCATATTACATGACTTTTAAAACAGTAAATTTGTCGTTTGCAAAGCCGAGCACTTTTTAAGTCGTTGAAATTATCTGGACAAAAATAACGAACCAAAGAGACACTTGAAAAAGCCGCTTTTTCTTCGAACCGGGTAATTTCCAAATGTATTCGGGCAGCCGATTTTTGAGGCAGTCTTTACTAACACTCCTTTGCGCCATCATACAAGTGCTACCCAACGGTTCTGTCCAGTTTAATTAAGCCTCAACTTGAACCCCAATAAGAGATATTACGAAGAACAAAACCCAACTGCTCGACCAAATCTATTCATTATTATTTCAGTTTTAATAGAGTTTGGGAAGTCGCAGTTTAATACAAAACGACTTGAAGTATTGTTTAACGGGAGTAAGTCATTTTGTAAGTAATCTTAGAATGACGAAACCAATCCCAGAATAATGAAGTGTCAAGTGAGAGGTATCGAAGTCGTTGTATACAAACGACTTAAAAGTTTATCGATCAAAGTTTGAGATTGATCCAATTAGATTACAAGCATTTGTTGGCTCCGAAAATTTAAAGATATATATTTTTTAAATTTGGTTGTAGAGCAGAAAATTAAAATTGCAAAAATCTTGACAGGTATTGGAAATTTTTATTAATTTATTTACATATTTGTATATTAAAAAATATTACATTACGCTGCCCTAGTTCTTGTATGTTCAATTTACCACAGTGCAAATTTTACAAAAGACATTTTATTTGTTTTTAAAGTCAAATAAGTAAAATCAGTAAGTGGAGATTGGCATTAAAAAAATGCTGAAAATACTATTGAAAAATGGCAAAGATAATAATTATTTAGCTACATGGACGCGTAATAAGATAATGAACATATTATTGGCATTCTTAACAAAATTTTGCTAAAAATGATATATTGAACATACAGGAACTAGGGCAGCGATAAGTTTATACATATTAGTTTAAGTCAGTAAAATTAGATATACATCATAGAATTAAGAATAGTCCAGAAGGAGCGTTGAATTATATTTGAATACATCGGACTGTGTCCAATAATTCCCCCACTTAGACACACTTTCGCCGCGCGCATACGTTAAGTCGCCGGATAATGTTACTTGATGGGGAAAAAAAATAATCAAAACCCAAATGCAAGGTAAAAAAAAAGCAATCTGTTAATTTCTCTAAATTTTTTTTGTGTACCCGGAAACATTGACACAACAGATTAGATAAATAAAGGGTCATTTAATAAGAATAATTGAATTTATGAACTTAAAATATAAAACAAATTTAATTGACACAAAACGGATATTTTTATATCATGCTAAATAATATTTGATGTTTTAAAGATAATGTCGTTCAAATGCCCCCACGGCGTTGTTTAATCCGAGGTCTAATTTTCTTTAGTTCTTTTATTAAATGAGCAAAGTAGGGTAAAAAAAAATTCTACCCTGGCAACACTAACGAAATTTCCATTTTGTTTCTTCGACAATCTGACAGATGGAAAAATAATTTAATTTTTAAGTAATTCATTTTCTACTTAAACATTCGTTTGTAAATTACACATGAAAGTGATGCTATCCTGTTTCTTTAAGATCCTAGCAGTATTTCTACACTTTAAAAGGACACAACACGGCAAACTTGAATTCAAATCAGGAGTTGCGTACAAAGCGACGTCTACAAAGAAACAAATGGGGCAAAACGTAAACCTACTCATTTATGAGTAGTTGAGTCACCTTCTGTTTGATGTGCGTATGCGGTTTCTGGACTATTTTTAATTCTATGATATACATATTATTTGGTCAGCTCGATACCTTTCAGGCTCTGTACACTGATAACAGAAGGAATTGGTGGACAGTATACAAATTGTTTACTCGCTTTTAAATTCTTCCGTTTGTTTCTTTTATAAAGCACTTCATTTTTACTATTGTTCAGGTACCATTATCGTGTAAATGTTGATGAGATGTATATTTTAGGCTGTTTACGTAAATCTAATTGATTTGTGTATGAAGTATGCAGATGCAGGAATAAATTAATAGGATTTATCAGAGTAACACTTTTCACAGAGTGACTTGCTCACAGGATGGAAAGACTACGACAATTTGGATGACAAGGATGTAGGTATGATAGTCTTATATGAGTTGTTGTCTGTATAAAAAAATAAATTCAGTACTTAACACTCATATAAAAATACATTGAATATCATTAAAAATTGTTCTAAAAGAGAATTATGCATTTAAAACTCCTTCAGAGACGTAAAAAATATCTATTTCCAAGTTAATATTGTCTAACTTAGAGCTAGCCCTTTCATTGGCATGACCGTTGGCAAGTTGTCTTGTATATTGGAATGTGGAACAGTTTATGTTGAGCTTAGAGTCATTATACGCCACCGGCTAATACAGCCACCCATACGTACAAAAACCATTATCTATATGATTATCAACCACGAAATAAACTGAAATTTAAAGCAATAAAACCGGCCGTAGGTACTCAGGTCCAGAATTTCAAACGCAAACCGAAACCGTCCGTCATACGTTTGTTGTTAAACTAAAAACCAAACCAACAATTTGGAACGATTTTGTTTTATGGGCTTTTATTTCAGCGCGAGCAAATTATTACTCTGAGATGTTAATGCTGTAGACAGCACATAAAAATGTAGAAGGAACATAAAAATTAATCCTCAGCATAAAATAAAATTAATTCACAGTTAGATACACATCCCTTGTGACAGTGCAAGACACAATGTATGCAGTGAGGCCCCCATAACGGTCATTCATTATTAGCCCATTTAAGACCCAACGGATATTCTTAGTTATTAATGATATAATAATTATAAAATGTACATATTTCGTTTATATTTGAAGCACTAAAACGTGAAATTAGTTACGTAAACCTTGACAAAGAAGCTTATTTGCTTCGAAACCGGTCGGTGAAAAATAAAAATTAGTGGTTAAAAACAAAGTTGTTTTATTTATTTTATGTACATACTTCATTTGGTTTTTTGTTTCAGAAAACTATGGCCAGTCTGGTATCCAGGCCTTCAGGGAGTTGGCGGAAAGGGCCAACGTGTGCATCGCCAAAGAAGACTCAGTTCTGAGCAATGCAGCTGACGAAGACTTTGAAGAGGTTGTGAAGAATCTCCGCACGGACCGCTCCGCAAGAGTTGTGGTGTGTTTCTGTGAGGGCATGACTGTCAGGGGACTTTTGGCTGCAGAGAAGAGGCTCAACTTATCAGACAGATTACTCATCGTTGGCAGGTTTGGCAATTTTATAATTAACATTATTAAAAGGATTATCGTCGTGATTTGCTAAGTTTAACAATGTACCTACATATTTATACAATATTTTGAGTTCGTCCAAATGTTTGCACACAAAAAAATGGAATTCAACCCCTAGGGAGTCATTAACCAGCCAATGACAGGTCGTAAGCTCTGTAAATCCCTAGACTTCTATGTTCCCATTTTTAAAATGTTTTCCATATGTAATTTATTTTTTTAATATTTTTTTTTAGATTGATTTTTTTTTCACATTAGCATTCTTCTAAACAGTTTTTGTAATTCCCGCCAAACTGCAAAAGCAGTTTTTTTGCAGGGATTTCTCTCTTTAAACATTTTGGTAACACAATATAATAATGTTTGCATAAAAATATAAAAAAATCTTAAATATATCAATAAAATAAAAGTTTTAAAAATTTAATACAAGTAAATCAAGTCTTTTTTGACACCGTAATATATAAAAAATAATAAACAAACACTTTTTTTGACACTGTTTTTAATTGTTTCGTTTCCCCATTTTCAAAAAAAAAAATTCTCTCTAAATTTAGAATTTAAGAAAAAGATTTTTAAAACCAATTTTACTTTGTTTTTATTTATATTACTATTTCTTTTTTTCGTCCGGGAGTCTCTTTACTATGCGAGGGAGTATATACGCCCGGGTCCTCTCTCCATACGCATTTATAGCTCTTCTTTCTATGAAATTTCCTTTCACTTTTTGGCGCGTTTCATGCTTATGTGATATTGGCGTTTGGTAGAAATCCATGAAGTCCTCTGTTACCAGGCGATAGTATATCATATTCTGTACCGTCAAAATTTTACATATCAGGAAAAGATTTTCGTAGTCATTTTGACAAGTAATCATGTTGGTTTTACTTGCTAACATTTTAAGAATTTTATACAAAAACATGTATATATTACAAATAAATAATAATAAAGAATCCTAAACTCTATGAGGATAAGAGCCCTGTGTTGAATTAGGATACAACATAATGAAAAGTGGAAGCTTGATAAAAGAAATACACGGAACTTATGTATATCAAAAAAATATTTAAGTTTATGTACCATCCTCTTCAAAGCACCATCGGATATAATCTCGGGGTGATAATTCTCTAGAGAAGCTCTTGGCTCTATTGCATGTAATAAAAGCGTTCTAAATTTTTGGTTTGGTTTTTAGTTTAACAACAAACTTATAACGGACGGTTTCGGTTAGCGCTTGCAATTCTCGAGCTGAATACCTACAACCCGTTGTATTGCTCTAATATTATTTTTATTATTTTATTAATTATTCACGCCCATAAGGCTTTTACATACATGGATGTTATATAAAATATGAGTATATAAACAACCTAAAATTTAAAAAATAAAAGATAGAACAGTGTTAAGAAGTAAAGTTGGTTTAAAAAAATAAATAAATAAAGGAGATGAGTATATAAACAACATAAATTTTAAAAAAATCAATTTAAGGAAATAAAATAAAGGAACAGTGTTGAGAAGTATAGTTGGTATAAACATAAAAATAAAAAGATGAGTGTATAAACAACATAAATTTAAAAAAAATAAAAATGGAACTGCGTTTAGAAGTGTAGTCGGTTAAAAAAAAAGTAAGCTGTAGAAGTTTTTTTTATTTATTTATTATTAAATATATAAATAATATAATATGTAGCGAACTTCGTGGTTTATAGTAAAAGCATGGTTTTTCTCCGTTTAAATACGTATACCAATCTAGGGAAAAATAGGCTTTTAAAATTACGTATTTTAATTCAAAATCTGGTACACTAATAATATATAATAATACAGTTATTTCCTTCGCCTTCGTTTGGAGTAACTTTGGGTAAATTCTAAACAGAGATTTTAGTATTAGTCTTTAACTATTTGAACATATTCAAAACTAATGCAACTAATGACAACACTAGCATGGATTTATTCAGAGTTTATTTAAACATAATAAATTTTTATTATAAATTAAAATTCAAACGAGTAATCGCGACAATTTTTCAATTTCTTTTTCATTTCAAGTTTTCAATTTTGACTTTTGACCTTTGTTTGTTGGAAAAGCTGGTGTTATTTTAGGTGTGTGGTTTTTATAAAAATAAATCAAATGAAATTTCTTTCGAATGTGAATTGAATCATTCGCAAAAAAAATTTACTACAAAACTATTTTCGATAGATAATATTTTTGTAATATGGATAATATGTTTCAAAAAAATAATAACTGGAAAGCTGTTCCCAGACGAATTGAATAGGAGTGAAGTTCTTAATTCGAAGCTAGCCTGTTGTGCATTATCAAATAGTTTCGACAATAGGGTTTTTGCTTCTTTTATAATAATGGTGATTATTCTTTATTCTCTAGGCAGAAAATATTTCACAATGGCTGCTATTTGCATTGCTAGAAATTGCCAACGACACTTAAACGGGGCAAATTAATTATTCTTCAAAGAGTCCCCGCCATGTCCCTCTGCGCTTTTTCTTTCAAGTTCCATGCCGCCTAAATAAATGAATTATCTGGTTAGCCTTATTAGCATTTAGAACGAATTATCTATGGAATTATGAACAGCGACGATTACTTGTTTGTCTTTATTTTTGCTCGAGTTTTTTGCAACTGGCCACATTATTTTCCCTATTGTATTTAAGTTAGTTTATTCCAAACATTTTTTTTAAAGTTTGAATTGTAGGCATTTTGAATGAAAGTTTCATCAAAATGAAGTTTGAATAATTAATCTGGAATCACTTGCATAGTATCCAAACTCACTAACCAATAATAACCACAAAGCAAATACTTGATTGAATGCTTATGATTTTTATGTAAGAAAGTGTCGAAACCGTTTTTATCAATAATAATTTGAATTTTTAAATAGTCGTAGATATTACATAAGTATTGTTCTTCTTCTTCTCCTTCTTCTTCTGCTCTTACCAGAGGTTGGCGACCATCGTTCTGAATTCATCGCATCAAAGTTCGAAGGCCTCAATTTTGTTCATCGTCGAAACTTTAATAGCCCAACCCCCCACTCCATAAAAAATAATAATTACAAGTATGATTAATAAAACAATAGTTTTTTTCATTCCAGCTCTAATGGGTTAGTAGTGCAATATCCAACCGGCCATATAACCAGTACAAAATATACAGTAATTATGCAAAAATACCGAAAAAACATATTCTTACAAAAATTTTTAAAAAAATAAATTTGATCATTAAAAACAACAAATAACCAGAAATGAAAAAAAACTTTGTGAAATATAATAAAGCTAAGCATTTATATGGCTGTTTAAGTTTCCATTATCAAGCACAGGTATTTCATAGTTTTCCGAAAAGCTCAAAACGGCTCAGAAATTGAAATATTTAGATAAATCAAGAGAACCCAAATATAGTTTTTTTATGTGATTTATCCATAAACTGTCTAACGCTTAGTATTTATTTGTCGACAATGGTTCAAATATACTCATGCATCAAAAATAATTTCGATGTTTATTTATCCATTTTTCCAACAAATCTTAATATATTTAATACTTTGAGTGACCTAGTTACGAATGATGAAATCAGACGAGAGTATAAATCTGAGTCAGGTATAATTGATAAAATTAAGAAAGGGTCTGGTTTAGTCATGTGGAATGAATGGATGACAAAAGAATGGTAAAACAAATATGGTGAAAATGAACGGTAACGTGAGACGAGGACGACCAAAGAAGACGTGGCATGAACAGTTAAACCGAAATCTTAAGTCTGGTAATGTCAAAAGCAGGCAAAACCAAAGGACATGTATGAAAAGATGTATGAATGTGGAAGAAGCTAGAAATGTATGCCAGGATAGATGTGTGTGGCAGTCCATTCTCTGCCTATCTCTACGGGGAAATGGCGTGATGATAGTAGTAATGTTAAAAGTATCTATGTCAGATTTAAAAAAAAAAAGATGGCACTAGAAAGTGCTCCAAAATTACTTGTTTTTAAGTGCTTTTATAGTGCACAAGTCAGCCATATTGATAAAATACCAAAAAATATTTTTACAATGGGTATGTCAAAATAGTGTTTCGGCATACTACATGGCAGTAAAGGTTATAAGATTTTTCTTCTTTTTTAAACTTTTTTTTTGTTTAAAATGTATTTATTAACCCTTTCGAATTATTGCATTCATTTTACAAAAATAATGTCTCATGTTTTTATTTATACTCTTTGATTGATAATTATATTTTTTAAGCCTTTTGAAAAGTTTGTCTTAGTTTTGTTTGGTAGTTTATTGTATAATTTCAGTCCCCGATTTATTAGTCTCGATTGTCCTTGTCTTGTTTTTGAATGTTGTGTTTTGTATTGTTCTGATATTCTTGTATTATGTCCATATTTATTACATTTTTTTTCAAGTTTTAGCTCTTTGTCTACAATAATATCAGTGACTAACTTATGAATAAATTTTAAAAACTCTAGTTAAAAAAGCTCATTAAAATTTCATTGGTTAGTTTTTTTAAAAGATTTCTTAAGTTGGTGTTAGATAAGGGAGGTCTAGCTTTAATATTTTATTTTTCTGTCGTTGTAGTCTGTTTATATCATATTGGTTTCCTTTTCCCCATAGTGTAAAAGTGCGTTAGATCGCATATGTACATTATATAGGTAACACAAAAATCTGTTTATTTTTAGCAAGGAAAGAAATATCTGTTTTTAAATAGTAATTTTACGCCAAAAATCGCTACAGAAAAAAAACAACACCGTCTCCTGAACAATAATATTTTCTAACATATGCATTTCTCGCACTAACCCCCGGAAAACATTCTATAAATACAGGTAATTTTCTGAATTACCTCCTAACCGTAGGGACTATCGATAAGTGATCCGCCACTACTTACCCAGACCAAGTCCTATGTACTAGTGGTAAGCGCTGTCGACCTTCGTTTCGCGCGAAATCACTAGAGATCTCTCTGTAACGAGACGATACATCTCTCTACACCCCCTCCATTTAACAGCCATGAAATAAATTGTATCATCTAATAACTACCTATCGCAGTTCTCTACAACCCAGTGAACTGGTATTTAATCGAATATAGATCCAATATCAAGCACCGGTATATTTTATACCAATGAAAACTAGAACAGAAACGTGCATTTAAAAATGCAGTAATTTCAGTTTTTTTTTATTTTATTTTTTAATCTGATTTTTACAATTAATGTTACAAATACAACATTAGATGAACGAAAAATTTCATAAAGGCATAACCCGTGTATGGGTATATATTTAAAAATAAATTCATTAAATGGTACTGGAGGAATACGATATATGTAGAACAAAAAAAAAGTTGTGCGAATATTAAAACATAACATCGATGTCTTTAGCGTGAGTCTTGTAAATTTTAAATATCAATGTATATGTTCCTTATCAAATAGAACTTAATATTCTGTTCATATTGTATTTTATAACATTATGTACCTAGCTGCTTTAAACCTTTAATTGTATTTCTTTAGCTTATTAAAAAAATAGAAATATATATATATTGCTTTAATTTTTTTAAAACCAACTTAACTTTAAAACACAGTTCTATATTTTATTACAGTATATTGTATTTTTTTTTTATATTTATGTTGTTAATACACTCATCTTTTTATTTTTATACCAACTATACTTCTTAACACTGTTCCTTTATTTTGTTCCTTTATTTTATTTCTTTATATTGTGTTTTTTTTTAAAATCTATGCTGTTTATATACTCATCTTCTTTTTTTATACCAACTTTACTTCTTAACACCGTTCTATCTTTTGTTGCTTTATATTGTATTTTTTAAATTTAATGTTGTTTATATACTTATATTTTGTAAAATTTTCATGTATGTAAAAGCCTTATGGGCGTGAAAAAAAAAAAAAATAAATAAATAAAAAATTATTTATAAATAAAAAAGCAAAAAAAACGTAATTTAATAATTAATCTGGGAGTTCGATGCTTAAAATATCTAAAAAAAAATAATCGAGAAAACTTGAAAAAATAATCTTAAGTGAATGTAAAAATTTCAACAGTGTTTTGATGATGTCAAATTTTTGCAGACAGGCTGGATTTCCTCCCTCGGGAGTTATTATAATTCCAATTTGTTACAGCAGAGAGAGAAAACATTTTTGAGAAGGGAATATGGAAGTCTAGGCATTTAGAGGTCTTATGACCTATCAATGGCTGGTTTAAGTGGCCACTTTACCTACTATAACATTCACCATTATACTTTTGTTTAAACATCCACATTTCCTCAACTCTTTCTTCTGTTTACTTTTGTGAAGTAAAAGAGGTGAAACCTTTATTATGTGTTAGATTCACCCGGCTGAACCATTTCACCTACTAGGCAACGCCCAAAAACAATTTTTCAATTTTTATACTTCTTATACCAGTTAGTTTGATCAACAATGTTTTAGTTTATCTAAATGTTTGCAGACATGCTGGATTATTTGTATATATCTCAAATTAAGATCTTGATAATATCTGTTTTAAACTAACGTAAAGTTTTTTTAAATTTCTTTAAATATGAGTATTTTTTAAATTAAAAATTTTAAAAACACATTAAAAATATCTAAAATTAAAAAGTCATAATTTTTATAATGAGTATATTCTGTTTAATTTAAGTTTAAAAGTAATTTGATTTATTTTAACAAAAGGTTTATAAAAATCGCTATCGCAAACAAAACAAAGCATAGGTAGGTACTCAGAATTTCTGCGACTCTGAAGATGTATTTTGAAAACATTATTTCTTTTGTAATTAGTGATTTGACGGTTTTCTAACAAATTTATTTACAATCCCCATTTTCATCTAATATTTAGCCCGCTGTAATCTTTAGCGATGTTTTATTTTAACAAAAAATCACTGAATACTTTGAAAACTGGTTTTGTACAACTTTTCTTCTTAATTTATCGAGCTCTTTCCATAAATAAGTGCTAAAAACAAGTCTTTTTCGACCAAATTTCTTGTCATCAAAAAATAAAGAGGCGGAGTTTATTACCCATGACCGTTCTTAGAAATCCTGAAAAAGTCTGAAACATTTTTTTAGTGTTTATTTTAACCTCGAATAAAAATATGCCTCTTAAGTAGACACAGCTGCTTGAATTTCATACTGCGTGCGACCTTTAGTATTTTACTCGAGGTTCATAATATGACCATTCGGAAAACATCTTAATTGTAAATATATTTCTCGCACACGTAAATAAATTTTCAAAATCTATGAAAATAATTTTGCATTTTTAGAAAACATATTTTATTTTTAGATATATCAACAAACCGAACCTGATGGTGTATAGGGCAAAAGACAAAATCTTATACATACAATCACAAAAATGACGCTATATAAATTATCCAACTTATACATACATACATACAACATAATTTTTAAATTTAATAAATCAATCAATTTATTAATCTTCTAAAAGAAACTTTTGTTTTAATGCCTCAATGTCCAGAATGTGTAGATTAGTCAATTCGTTGCACAACTTAGAATTTTTCGGGATAGTTCTTCTGGATTTTTGTAGATATATTCGCCACTAAAACAGTTTGGAATGAAGATGGATTAGCATGGTTTAGCTTTAAGTCTTATACGATAACATTGAATACCTTATTTTATTGCCCTTATTTCTTTTTGCCACACAGTTTTATGTTCTAATTGTTCAGTTTCCTGTACACATGTTTCATCATATAACTGTTTTATTGGCTTAAGCCGTACATATAATAAATAAATAAATATATGTAATATAAAATCAAATTCTGTTCTAAAAGTTTTATGACCTTTTTTCTTTGATCCGCTCATTGTAAAAACCAATAGTAAGATAATAATAGTGAACGGATAGTCATTGGTTGAAAAATATTAATTGTTCTTAAAATATTCGCGTTTTTTTTAGAATTTACGTTTTCAGACATATTGATCTATAACCTAACATGAAAACAACACGTGTTTTCTTGATCTAGTGACGGCTGGGCTGACCGCGCTGACGTCGTCCAGGACTATGAGGAGCAGGCCCAGGGCAGCATCAGCATCAGGATATACTCCCCCCGCGTGGAGAACTTCGACAGCTACTACCACAGTCTGAGGCCTCACAACAACTCCAGGAACCCCTGGTTCAGGGAGTTCTGGCAGTCTATATTCGCCTGCAGACTTGCCGGGGAACCAGGAAACAAGACATTGCCGGAATGCACAGGTGAAAAACTGAAATATATAATAATAATAATAATATTTTTATTCCATTTCTGTTGGGCGAGTAGTGCAATATCCAACCTGATATATTATAGGCATAGAATTAAGAATATTCCAGAAACCGCATACGCACATCAAACAGAAGGCGACTCAACTACTTATAAATGAGTAGGTTTACGTTTTGACCAATTAGTTTCATTGTAGACGTCAGTCAGTACGCAACTCCTGATTTGAATACAACTATGCCGTGTTGTGTCCTTTTAAAGTTTAGAAATACTGCTAGGATCTTAAAGAAACAGGATGCAATCACATTTTGTCTGTAATTTGCAAATGAATGTGTGTATAACAAATGCATTACTTAAAAATTGAATTATTTTTCCAACTGTCAGGTTGTCGAAGACACAAAATGGAAATTTCGTTAGTGTTCCCAGGGTAGAATTTTTGTTTACCCTATTTTGCTCATCTAATAAAAGAACTTATGAAAATCAGACCTCGGATTAAACAACGCCGTGGGGGACATTTGAACGACAGTATCTTTAAAACATCATATATTATTTAACATGATATAAAAATATCTGTTTTATGTAAAACAAAATTTGTTTTATAATTTAAGTTCAAAGTTCATTAATTCTATTACTCTTTTAAATGACCCTTTACTTATCTATTTTGTTGTGTCAATCAATGTTTCCGCGTGCACAATAAAATTTTAGAGAAATTAACAGATTGTTTTTTTTACCTTACATTTGCGTTATGATTTTTTTCCCCATCAAGCAACATTACCCGGCGACTTCACGAATACGCGCGGCGAAAGTAAATCGGAGTGGGGGAATTATTGGACACAGTCCGATGTATTCAAATATGGTTCTACGCTCCTTCTGGACTATTCTTAATTCTATGATTATAGGTATATTTACTGGTTGCGAATTATGTGGATATGCATGGGTCCAGTATTGTCACAACTTCTACAAAATTCGAAAATGAACCCACGATATTATTTAAATGAAGACGCACGAGACTAAAATTTAGGTCGTACTCCAATGCTGTCAAAATCTCGATTCCCATCAGAGTTCCACAGTTGGCAGATTACGTCGTTCGAGCTTTTCCCCAGCCATTCTCTGAGGGCTTTTATACGGTGTCGCAGCAGTCCATAATATCCCTCTCGCGCGACAGTATCATAAAAACGAATGTAGGGATTTATATCCATTGTTTTACAAAATTTTCATATCCCTAAAACATTGGTTGTTTTTTTTAAAAAAACAACCTATTTTTCACCTCCAAAGAACAACTCCACAATTTTTGTGCTAGCATGTTAGCTTATGTGCAATAAGCTCAATGTTGTCGATTAAAATAGAAATCATTCGCATAGTTTTCATCAATTACATGGCATAGATACTTCAACGACATCACTATTTTGAATTTTGAATTGTGTATCGATGAAGAATAGTGGGACATGTTAATTTGAAATTGGAAATTAACATTTCGCTAAGCATTGTTTTTCAATTTGCGTTCTTTGCCAAACTGCTCTCAGATCGAGTTGCTGTAGATCTCCTAACGACAGAGTTAGCAATACTATGTCGCCAGCATATGAAATTGCGTTTCCATTGTCGGACCTATTAAGCATCCAAAATAAAGGTTGTTGAGGGCCAGTTTTACTGAAAAGAGCTATATTTAATGTTAAATAATTGTTCCGGATTCCAGATTCCGTTCCAAAAGGGGGATACCAGGAATTCCCTCTGCTAAAATGCTATAAATACGACTTTAAAAAATGTCCTTATGATTTTCATGGTAGTGTTTATAAAACTGTTTGATAATATTTCTAGTTTTCAGCGAAATTCATACGTTTTTTCAAAAAATACTGTTGCGAAAGGATGCTTTATAACATCACGTTTTTTTTGCTGCATCATCATCATCATTCCCTTTCCTAATTTTCTAGTGTCAAAACACCCTTTTAAATAAATATTTCAAATCAACCATGCCGGGAATCGAACTCGAGACCTCTTGTATGGAAGGCAAAGGCACTGACCATTACACTACGAGTCTGACTGCAGCTATACGTTGAATAACACTGATCTAAAGTCTAGCAACCTTTTGGCGGGAAGATACAGCGAAGGAGGAATGCATACAAAAAATAACGCACATAATCCGGATTTCTGTGGTTATTGCTAAAAATAAGCGACCAAATAGCAAGAACCACCCGTGCCAACTGACCAACATATCGAAGATTATTACACTGTAGAGTGAATTAATTGTAATGTTTGCTGTTTGCACGGGGGAAAAGCTAAGACAAATATGAATTGTCATTGAAATAATTCAGCAAAAAAATATGTAAATAATTTTGGCACATTCTTTAGAATATGTGTAAAAATTTAAATCAATAAAATGATTAACAAAAAGTTATTTAAATAAAAAAGATGTATGAAATATGCTTCCTGGGAGACTTTAAAAGGAAGTTTTTACACTAGAATATTTCATAGTCCCAGGACTGGTTACCTGAGCATAAGAGTGATCATTTTACCTTCATGTTATAAAAATGATCAAAATGCGCTGCGATTGGCGTATTGATGCAGTGCCCATAATATGTAACATATGGTGCAAAAAGCAAATCATGATGATGATGAAGTGGTTTTATATAAACATATCTACGAGCATAAACTAATATATTTTTTAATGGAAACCTTTGACTACAAAGTAAATGCTTTAAATATTTAATATTAATTTGTGAAATGATACCAAAGCTAAGTTTTTTTTTCGGGCTCTTTGCCTTAGGCATATTAATCATGAAACACCCCAAAAACACAATTTTATCCATATTTAGCCTCTCATTATAGGTACCTGTACATTTTGGTCTGTCCTCTGCGAGTTGACTAAATAAACAAAATTCATGTGTTTGTCCCTTCCATAACTTAAAGAGAAACTACGTACGTGTCTTATTTACCGTTGATATATAAATATTGACGATTCAGTTCTGTGCTTGAGACGGAATTTCTTGAGGTCTAACCCTTGCAAATGCTGACTCCACCCGAGTAATGTCCCGAGGGATGTCCACTCTAAGAACTGAAAATTCAGTCTACTGGACTAAAAGGTCACCCGATATGTTTTCATGAAAGGACTTCGAGGCGATTTAAACCATCAACGAACATCTTTAGGATAAGCCATGGCTTAAATATGTGAAAGAAATTTGAGTTGCTTGAAATTGTACATAATGAAATATAAACGAGAAATATTTAAAAATGCGAAGATATTAAAGCAAAACTAAAAGCGAACTGTGCTAAATATAGTGTTTGTATTTATTGCATATTTATAAAATTGAAAATAATTCTGTTTTGAAAATAATACAGCAAATTGAAATTACATTAAAAACTTGCTTAAACTTGGCCAGCAAAGTTAATTGCTTTGACAGAGAAACTTTTTTTATTATTTTTTTTTTTTAATAAATTTCATAAATGGTACATGTTTTTTTTTATACATTTAGTAAATGTTATCACTGTAACTCTCCAAAAAACAGACTAACTTTTGTGCTTGAAGAGTGACTTACACTGTTATAATTGTTTATTTATTAGAGTTTATATAATTTTGAATAGACGTACATGAGAAAAAAACAAAATTATGGGATATATAAATAAAAACAGAAAATAATAATACATTCATACTAGTTAAAATTTAATGCAGTTTTTACACTTGATCAAAAAATTCTTTTAATTTACTTTAAATTTATTATATTGAGTTTTTCTACTGACATTTTTTGGTGGAACTGCATTTTAATTATAATAATAAAAATACGTAAATGGTATTATTACACTTTTATTTATATTTTTTTAATAATTTTTTTACCAGTGACCGGGTTTCGTCGTGACCGACATCTGACAGGTCTGACAATGTCGGTCACGACGAAACCCGGTCACTGGTAAAAAAAATATATATATGATAAATAATAAAAGTGGAATAAAACTATATACGTATTTTTATTATTATAATTAAATTTATTAATAGAAATATTAGTTTTAATAGTTTTTAGTTCATTGCGGAGATTATTGTAATTTTTGACACCTTTGAAAAAAATGCTATTTTGACCATGACTTGTGTGGAATTTGGGGATTTAATATTATTTTGGTATCTAAGTGACTTATTCATCTCAAATTATCATTTCATCTGATTTGTCATTATAAAGTCTATATTTTTTATTTCCTGAAAACGATCTGGATACTTGGCATTCCGGATCACTGGAGTTCGGATACACGGAGTTTTACTGTATGTAATGACGTAACAAGTTCTTCTAAATCAACCAATGATAGTGTTCTGTTAGATTTCCGGTTTCACCTAAGAGAACCAGTGACGTTGCGCACGGAGTAATTTATAAAATACAAAACTTATTTGTTGTAGTTTGATAGCTTATTAGCAAACATGATTATTTTTAAACCAACGAACTTCTTCATTGTAATCCAGTAGTTTGATGCGTTATTAAATAAATCAAGAGTAGAGGCAGCGAGAACTGATCTATCTTTAGAGTATATACATCTCACTCTAAGGGTCTACTACAAATTGATTCCGTTTTTCCAATAGTGGCTTATTTACAAACCGTGTAATTAGAGTTCATAGGCTCTGTAAATGCCTAGACTTCAATATTCCCTTCTCTAAAATGTTCTCCATCTCTGTTGTAATATGTTTACATCGTGTATTCATAAATAAATTACGTATTATCTTCCTTTTACAAATTTCAGCTCCCTACCAAATCGATCAAGGAAATACGTCAATCTATGTTACACCTGATTAGACAAACAATACACGAATGGAGACATGTGTAACTAATCAATCATTTATTTATGATTAACTAAGAAATGTTTTGATTGTGATACGCGTCTAATTTTTATCCAAAATGCTTCTTTAATTAATATTTTTTCACTCTTTTATAAGAGTACTTGCTTAATAGTCCAATATATTACTGCTAACGCATAACGGATAGAAAAATAGCGTTTTGTTTATTTGTAGCGATTCTGATCGTCACTAAGCCGCTAATTTAAACAATGTATCGACCTCTGCAACGTAAAACTCTTGTGTGGCTATGATGTAACACGAGTCTACATAGAATATGAGACTTGAATATCTCTCTATTGTAAAAAGTGTTTGACCACAAAGTTAATGCTTTAAGTATTAACAATATTTTGAGTTCGTCCAAACTGGATTCAACTCCCTGGGGAGCTGTTAATATTAACATATTACAACAGAGATGAAGAATTTTTTAGAGAAAATAATGTAAAAGTCTAGGATCAACAGGGCTTATGACCTATCATTGTCTGTAACATTCACCATTTTGCCTATGTTTGAACATCTATATTCCTTCAATTCTTTCATCTGTTGACGCCATATCACTCTGTCCTTGCATACAGACCTCGCTTCTTCTACATTCATACATCTTCTCATGAACGCACGCCGATTATTCATACTCTTGACATGTCCATCTTTAAGTTTTTGATGGACTTGATCGTGCCATGTCTTTCTCGGTCTTCCTCGTTTTCTGCGTCCATCAACTTTTGCATCGTAGATCTTTTTAGCCGTTCTTTTGCTGTCCATTCGCACTACATGTCTAAACCAACGTAACACCTCTTTCTTGATTCTGTCGATAATGCATGTCTCAGCCTTACACAGTTCACGGATATCGACATTTGTGCACCTTTTATACATCATTTTATTACACATTCGCCTGAGAGATCACATCTCGACAGCATTTAACCTACTTTCATCATTATTTTTCCAATTCCATGCTTCGCTCCCATTCATAAGAGTTTGCACTAGAACTCCATTGTAAACTGATAGATTTGCGTCCTGCGATAAATATTTGTTTGCAAAAAAGATTTCAGTGCACCGTTTACCCTGTTTCCGGCACTTTCCCTCCTTTCACTATCTTTTTCGGTCTTTCCCTCACTAGTAAACATACTTCCCAGATACACAAATTCTTCTACCTGATTCAGAATATCTCCGTTCACACTGATCTCATGTTTAGTTATATTTTCATCCCTTTTACTTTCGATTTATCAAAATTCATAAGCAAATCGCTTTTATTGCATACATCATAGACTTTTGTTACCAAGATAATCATCAGCATACAGAAGACAGTTAACAGTTATACCACTCATTTTTGCTCCCATTCTTAAATCTTTCAGTTCTTTCATACATTTTAATTAAATTATTTATTGACAATTCTTGATGGAATTCCAT
The DNA here is from genome assembly GCF_059751315.1 of Micrasema longulum. Lineage (NCBI taxonomy): Eukaryota > Metazoa > Arthropoda > Insecta > Trichoptera > Brachycentridae > Micrasema > Micrasema longulum. The sequence continues at coordinate 739,676 of NW_028277772.1, forward strand.
TGTTATGATGTAGAAACTTTTATTTACATATAAGTTATTAATTTTAAAAATACTTGGTACACTTCCACTTATTTATTTTGACCAATTAGCGCATTCAGTCTGAAGATGCCCATTAGAGGGTGAAAGCGCTAATTGGTCAAAATAAATAAGTGGAAGTGTACCAAGTATCTTTCATATATATTTGTGAATTGTTTATTAGTTAAGGTATAACTAGATGTTTAAATTTAATTGGTACAACTATCTAAAATAAAATAAAACATTACCTTACATTCCTTATTCGGTCTCTTAAGGAGACGCCCAACATTTGTATTTCCATATACCGCTAAGTGCACTTAATTTTGTGAACACTTCTGGCAGTGAGTGACATAGTTTTAAGACCGGAAGTTGTCTCCGGCAAAACACAAGAGTTTTATAATTCGTTAAACGACTTGGAATTCTTTGGGATAGATCTTCCGGCTTTCCTTAAATCTCTTTTCCATTAATGTGTTGGATGCAGATATATTGGTGTGGGTTATCTTGAAGTCTTATACGTGTATTGTGTTTTCAAATGTATTGTATATTATACCTTGTTAGTCTTTGCTACAAAGTTTTTATGTTATTTTTGTTCAGTTTCTTGTACATTTGTTTCTTCATATAACTGATATAATTAGCTTAGGTCGTATATTGTAACGTATATGTTTCATCTTGCCCCGTTTTTAATCACCGCGCAAATACTGACATTTCCAACAGTATATTTTGTAGTGTCGGTAAACATCGGCCCTTAATCTGGAAACAAAAATGTTTGAAACCGATTATTTGCTCAAAATATAACGAAAAAGGCAGATTGAATTGGAAAATCCATGATTGCCCGCAAATGTAATCGCTCAAGAATGAAAGCATCAATGAGAACGTGAGTACAATGATGGTCAGAAAACAAAATCTAATCTTTATTTTTTTATTGTAAATTTTAAATGGAATAAAAACCATTTTAACAATTGATTATCGATTACATCTGTTCAAATTTTGATAATCTACTCGTATATCGATTTGACACTTAAACAACTTAATGTGGTATTTAACATCCACAATTTATTTGTTGAAACGTGTATTTATTTTTTTATTTTTTATTTAAATCTTAAAGTAGGGCACACATATTATACATATTGTTATGTGTGTTCTAATAATAACATTGCAAATATATTTAATTTGTAAATTGTTTATCATATATGTCTTGACCATTATTTTAAATTTTGATATGTTTTTTTCTTCATAAATATTTTTTTCCATTTCGTAATACTTTTTAATTGCTTTAAATAAAATAGAATTTTGTGACTTTGCCTTTTTCCTAAATGGAAGTCTAATTTTGTTCTTTTCTCTAGTATTGTGATCGTGTTCATGCTGGTTCCGATCAATTTTTTTCCGAAATTCTGTTTTTTATTAGAGTTTATAATTTTATGAATAAATATCATTGTATTGTAAAATATTCTTTGTTTATATGTTAATAATTTCATTTCATTTACCATCGACTTTACCCTCGTCTATCTGTTTTTTTTTCAAAATGATTCTAAAGGCTTTATTTTGTAACACAGTTAGTTTATCTATGTGCAAGGTTTTGACATAAAATGGTCAAAATACGAGAATAAAAATTCACCTGGACTTGGACAAAACAATGTCGATGTAGTTATTCTGAAGTCTGAGGAGCAAAATTGAGTTTGATATTGTTTAATTAATACAAAATAACCATCTAACCTGGATTCGATGTTTGGTCAAACAAGACTTTATGATGAAATTGCCCGTGATGCGTCGAAGCTTCATTGAAAAAAATATATCCATAAAGGACTATTGTTGAATTTCAGTATGTTAGTATGTTAATTGTAATATTTTAATATAGTTTTTTACAATTCTTGAAATTTAAATTCCAAGTAAAAATACAGTTTGGTAGATTTGTAAAAGATAACGTCAATTGTCTGGAAATAGATATTGAACTTCACAGATGTGACTTGTTCATAATTAAATTTGTATTCTGGAACTCTGTTTTTGACATTTCTCAATACCTGAATCAGCGATGCACAGCAAATAAAAATGCTATGAGTTCATTTAAATATTGAAATTATTTTTTTTCAATGAATTATCACATAATGTGTTTTAATAAATAACATTAATATTGTCTCAATTTTTAAGAAGTTCTCATGCTTTCATGCTTGGCTGCTCTGCGAAACTGGTGGTAATGTATATTTTGCGATTGTTTTTTTTTGCATTTATTTATTTATCTTAGTTTTTTTGCATTATATAAATCCAACGCAGAGAGCAAAGATATTGATAAATTTTTGCGAATGGTCACCATTTAGATTTTTTCTATAGAGTGATGTCTCTCAACAACAAACCATCACGCCGTTTCCCCGTAAGGATAGGCAGAGAGGATAGAACGCCACAACACTCTATCTTTGCATACATATTTCGCTTCCTCTACATTCATACATCTTCTCATGCACGCGCGCCGATTATTCCGGCTTTTGACATGTCCATCTTTAAGTATTTGTTGGATTTGGTCATGCCATGTCTTTCTCGGTCTTCCTCTATTTCTGCATCCATCAACATTCGCATTGTAAATATTTTTAGCCATTCTTTCGCTGTCCATTCGTTCTACATGTCCGAACCAGCGCAGAGTTCCTTTCTTGATTATGTCGATAATGCTTGTCTCAGCCTTACATAATGTACGGATCTCAACATTTGTGCATCTATCGTACATAGTTTTACCACACATTCGTCTGAGAGATCGCATTTCGACAGCATTACATCATACATCAGGGACGGGACCAGGACTCCGTTGTGAACTGCCAATTAAAATATATGATCTTTGCAATTTGTTGACACATTCTGTGTAATTTTTTTAAATTTTTTTCCTGGAAGTTATACAATTTTCTCACTCCTCACAAAAGTACGTTACAATATACATGTAATAAATAAATAAATAATTTTTAAGCGCATCCTGTTGAATTCATCCAGAAATTGGAACGTTGCCAGCATGAGTGAGATATTCACGAACTGTATTACGTGTAGTTCGTGATCCATATTGAAGATTGCAATTCTCTGTCTGGTGGAGCGAGTCCTTGTGGCGAAGGGTGAAGAAATACCCCACGAGATATGGCAGTTCGTTTTACTTTCGCCTTCACAAGAAGAATGAAAGGAGGTACAATCGTACCAGAAAGTAGGCCTCGTGTGAATAGACCGTGGTATTCATTCCTAACTCGCCCCAGGCTCCTCTAGTCCACTACGGTGCATATTATAGGGTGGACCGAATACGGATGAATTACGGTTTATTTATACATTTATTGCAACAGAGAGGGAAAACATTTTTGAGAAGGGAATATGATAGTCCAGACATTTATAAGGCTTAGGGCCTGTCATTGGCAGGTTTTTATTACATTTTTATTTGTATTCATTTATGCATTTTATCACAAATATAATTTTATTTTTACTTTGCCCAGCTAACAAGGGTACATATCCCGTTCCAATCTAGGCAATTACATTTAAATACATGATAATAGTTTACAAGTTAATAGAAAGCACAGACTAATAAAATATAAACTTACCCGTATACACATTTTGATATATATACATACACAAATACACATACATACATATATAATTACATACACATATATATATACATATACACATATATATTTACATATACACACATATATACATACACACATTTGTACATACACACAATTGTTTTTTTTAATTCTTATTATTACATACATAGGTTTACAGAACATGTAAAAAATAATAGAACCCACGCTTGGGTACATTGATTTAATCAGTTTTACATGGCAGCACAAATTTATGAACAAAATTACACATACACACTGATACACACATGCACACACCCATATCCACCCTCAACACACATGATTGTATACACTTCTTCTTCCTGCAGTGCCTTTTTAGATCTTCACGACGCCGACACGATGTTGGCGATCACTACAGCGAAAGCATTTCGGTCCTGCGCTACTCTTATCTTCCTTGTTTTGTAACTCGCCTTTCATCCTTTCCTTATCTGCTGTGATTATACCGTTGTGAATGTGATCTCATTGCCCGGGGATCGCGACGTGGACGCTAACGAGTTGTACTAGTCAGTGGTGTTGCCGGTGGAATGCATCTGGGCGTTCGCAGCGTTTTATAAAACTACATCCTCCAGCAAGATGTGACTCACTGCGATCACTTGCATACACATTTAAATATTTTGATAAAAAGTAACATATTTTACTAGCAATTATCTAAAGTAATTAAGTACATCACTTTCCATGACCCACTTTTTAGCAAAGGTTTAAGTAGCCACATTGCACATTTCCTCGACTCTTCCATCTGTTGACTATTATGAAGTAAAACAGTTGAAACCTTTATTCATCGGGGTAAAATTCACCTGGCTGAATTATTTCACCTTCTAGGAAACGCTTGAAAACACTCAAAAACGTTTTGAGTATGTCCAAATGTTTGTAAACTGGCTACATTTCACTCCCTCGGAGGATATTAAGGTATATTAACGAACCAGAATCCTGGACTGTATTTTCGACTAGATATGTCTTGTGAGTTCCTACCCAAGAAAGAATTCCGGATGAAAGAATTAATTCTGTAAGGTTTATGTTTACTAATTTAAGCAATTAAAAATGTAATATTTTCTTCGGCTGATTTTATCATACACACTCTGAGTCTCGTGCAAATAATATTGATGTGTTTTTCAAAGTTAAAAATTCTATCTAATGGTAAGCCGAGGTATTTACAATCGTTTACAATTTCTAAGTTCTCACATACACATAATATACTGCCTTTGTGTTCATTATGAAGACATTAAACAGCAGACGACTAAACAACTTCCTCATCGAAAATCGAAACTTTAAAGTGTAAAAACATGTGAACTTTATTTCGCCTTTTTTTATGATTTCGTAGTATTACTTTTTAAAATTTTAGTCCTTACAGTTTTATTTTTGTGTTTATTGGTTTTTTGATGATAATTTCCTGCTCTTTTCATAAGTATTAGAAACGCGCCGTACAATATTGTAGATTGTTGTTTAAATTTGAAAAAATAAAAATAAATATGTTTATTAAATATCATAAATGAAATAGATTTTTGTAACTGAATTGTACCTGTCAATAAACAGTTTTTGAAACTGTTCATGTTATTGTAATTTGGTCATGAGGAAGAATGATAATATCCTATACAAACCTTCTATAAACGGTAATGAAAGCGGCAGAGTAGAATTAAATTAAAACCGCGATTTGTAAATTTTACAAAAAGTAAGTATAAGCGAATCTGATAGGAAGACCATCGGTCTACGGATAAAATGGTTTTCGGATATGATAAGAGAGTAATTACGTATGGTACATAGGGCATTGTATTTATTTCTCAGTCATTTAATATTATCAATGCTTCAGGTAACAGTCCGGGACTTTGCAATATTGCTGTGTAAAAACTCCTTACTCAATTTCGAGCTTACCCACTGAAATTTTATTAAGTTTACAACCATCACTCCACCCTATTTTCAAACTTCAAGAGTTCAGTATAATGTACATACTTGCAGAAGGCCGCATATCACAAAATGTGAACTTACCGCTTCGATAAGTTTGTGGGTCAAAATACGTAGGTTTTGTGTAAATTCATGGTGTTGAAAATCGGTTGAAAAAAACGAACTATTTGATTACTAATGAATTACGATGTTCTTGTTAATTTATTAATTTTGGCGTATTCATTAGTCAAAAAAAAATATTCTTCATTTTTCACCGAATTTAAATAGCCATTTGTTGAATGAATGAATTAAATTAAACATTTTTTTCTCTATTCGTTTTTTTCAACCAAAAACTACATAATTATCTTCTCCAAAATTGCGAAGTTAGTATGGACCTCTTTCTCAATGCGTACGTAACCAACAAGATTAATTATAATTACAAAAATAATGACTGGCAGCTATAATGTTCTTTTACCATCTTACAATTTGATAAATATATATATATTTTATTAATACGTTCGGTAAATGGCTATTTTTTTATAAGCGTATAAATTTTCAATCCCTCACTCCTTTCTAATATTCTTCACAACCCTTGCGCTCCAAACTTTCTTGCTGATAATTTCATTTACCTTTCTGATCATGCTTCGCTCTTCTCGGGAGAGAACACTTTCCATTCCTCGACATAGCTCAACATTTTTTAACTATTTATTTTCCGTTTAAGCTGCTAGACTTTGGATGAGCTACCTCTTCATATAAAAAATGCACCTTCTCTAGCCACCTTCAAGAAACGTTAGAAACATTTATATATTCCCAGAATCCTGAACTCACTGAATTTTAATGTTTTTTTGTTTATTTTTAACCCCTCTTTCTGTCCTTGGTTACTCTTTCTCTCTCCTTCTAAACTCATTATCTGATTTTACATTCTTCATGATTTAATATGTATAACATAATGCGCTTAAAAAAAGTTAGTATGGGCTAGCCTTATCTCCCAATTAAAAAACTTCTATTAGTTTTAATTAATTAGGTTATTTTAATTTTATGCAAGTATTTTTTGATAATCATTTATGGTTTTTCATTACAAAATTTTGACTAACTCTTCTTTTGATCGATCTGTTTTTTTATTGGCTGGGAGATATTGCTTTTAGCAATAGAATAAATAAAAACTAAATAAATAACAACATTTAGGAGAAGGTATCTAAAGGGCTTATGACCTGTCAATGGCTGGTTTAAGTGGCCACTTTACACACTGTGTAACATTCTTTAACTTCAGCTCTTTAACTTCACAAACATCAATAGATGTACGAATTGAAAGAATATAGATGTTCAAATATGGGCATAATGGTGAATGTTACACAGTTTGTAAAGTGGCCACTTAAACCAGCCATTGACAGGTCATAAGCCCTGTAGATGCCTAGACTTATATATTACCTTCTCTTAAATGTTCTTCATCTCTGTTGTAATATGTTAATATAAACAGCTCCCCAGGGAGTTGAATCCAGTCCTTGTCTACAGAAATTTAGACAAACTCAAAATATTGTTGATAAATGAATAAAATATACTGATATTTACTAACATTTTATTTTTTATTATTATACGCCTCCATTCGTTTGCGAGTGATTTTGGATTTATATATAAATAGTTGGATAATTTAAGCGCCATTTTTGTGAAAATCACCTCAAGGGCGCTGTACAATTAATAAATATCCCAGTACGTCTTGCAGCTACAGAGCGCATGCACGGTTGGGATTCTAGTTCTTCGTTTTCAATTAAGATCAATCAAAAATTATAACAGATATGAGCTTGATTACAGGACGTCTTGCAGTTACAGAGCGCATAGACAGTTAGAAATTTAGCCCCCATTTACACATTTTAAAAATTGACAAATAAATTTAGTGTATTAAAAAAAATTAAATAATATGAATAATAAAAAGGAGTAAGATTACAACACGCCTTGCAGCTACTAAGCGCATAGACGATTGGAATTCTAGACCCCGTTTAGTTAGGATAAAAAAAAAAAAATCTAAAAAGCAACATTACTGCAAAGTATCTTTTTAAATTTTGAAAACAAATACGCGTTTGCACCGAAACAACTTTAATAATTGTTACGTTTAAAAAAGGGAGGATAATTTTATGTTTTGTTTATTTTGACGAAAATGTTTTTTAACAATATTTTTTAAAAATTATACATCAATAGAGATGGACGAGAAGGGAATATGGAAGTTTAGGCATTTACAAGGCTTATGACCTACCATTGGCTAGCTTAAGTGGCAACTTTTTTTTTTCTATGTTTTCACTCCATTTTGCCTATGTTCGGACTATATTGTATTTCTTTAAATCTTCCATTTGTTGATTTTTGTGAAGTGTGAAAGCTGAAATCCTTACTGATATAGATGAGATTAATCAGATTGTTTTTTTTTTCGTACTGATTTAACTTAAAATGGTGAGTGTTACACAGAGAGTAACGTCAGCAGATCGAAGAATCAAAGGAATATCGATGTTCAAATATAGACAGAATGGTGAATGTTACACAGTGTGTAAAGTGGCCACTTAAACCAGCCAATGACTAGTCATAAGCCTTGTGGATGCCTAGAATTCCATATTCCTTTCTCGAAATTGTTCTTCATCTCTGTTGTAATAATCCAATCCTTGTCTACAAAAATTTGGAAAAAAACTCATATCATTGTTAATAAATCCACCTGGTCCAAGAAGAAATATTAAAATTGAAAAATATTTTTAGTCTTTGCCTAGTATGTCTGTAAAATAATTCAATCATATGAATCTCACCCGCAACAATAAAGGTTACAGCTCTTTAACTTTATAAACGTCCCAAAATTGAAGAATGGAAGGAATATAGATGTACAAATATCGGAAAAATGGTAAATGTTACACAGTATGTTAAGTGGCCACTTACCAGCCAATGACAGGTCATAAGCCCTGTGGATGCCTAGACTTCTACATCCCCTTTCTCGAAAATGTTCTTCATCTCTGTTGTAATATGTTAATATTAACAGCTCTCAAGGGGGTTGAATCTGGTCCTTGTCTACAAAAATTTAAACAAACTCAAAACATTGTTGACAAATCCACCTGGTCTAAGAAGTATAAAAATTGAAAAATATTTTCAGGCGTTGCCTAGTATGTGAGTGAAATATTTATTTAATTAAAACTAATCTCACCCGCAACAATATAGGTTTTAGCTGTTTAACTTCACAAACGTCTACAGACGGAAGAATGGAAGGAATATATTTGTTCAAATATAGGCAGAATGGTAAATGTTATACAGTGTGTGAAGTTGCCACTTAATCCAGCCAATGACAGGTGATAATCCCTGTGGATGCTTAGACTTATACATTATCTTCTCTAAAATGTTCGCCATCCGTGTTGTAATTTGTTAATTAATTAAACACGCTTATTTTAGTGTTGAATGTACTTAAAAACATATTTTTTATACATTCAAGTAGCAAAAAGTTTCACTTTCGAGCTACGATTAATGGTTGATAAACCTGAAAACATTTTCCAGAAGCTATTTGAGGGAAAATAAACGTAACTAACGAGATAAAATTCAACGTGACTACGATAAAACGAAACGATTACCGTCTTATCGTAAAATGAAACATTTAAGGATATTATTTTCTAAAGGAAAACAAACTCGATCTAAAATATGGCGCTTAAATGACTTCCCTATCTGCATTCGCGGCGGCAAATTTCCGGTTCAATTACTTTTTTGCGGCTTTTCTATCAACTTTGCCGACAAGATGCAACGGTGTATCTAGATTTACGAGGGAAACAGGTAGGTGCACGTTTATGGGGGAAGGAGAACGCGGTAGGTTATGGCAACAGGGAAGCGACGCCGGCGCTCACAAACAGGTCGCCTCGACGCCTGTTTATATAAAACAGTAATCAATCAAAAATAATCCTACAAGATAAATTTGTCTTGACATTTTAAAACAGCGTTTGTAAAAGAATAAGCATATCAAACAAACTTACGACGTAACGCTATACGACTCAGACTAAATTTAAATGTTAAATTATGCATTATATTCGTATGATGTGTACAATTATGTTCGTATGTATTTATTTATTTACTTAAAGGCAGTTCATTACACATAATTTCAGACATAAGTCCCAACTACATAGAACTAAAAGCCCTGTGTTGAGTTGGGATGAGCAATTAGGTGACGCAGACACATGAGTATATCATCACAAATATTTATTTATTTATTTAACACTATATATATATACATATAAGGGCGGGCATATTGCTTTAAGGTAATTTCTTTCTACCTACCCAAACCGTTCAGTTTGAGAAAATTAAAAATACATGGACATATTGAAACTTACAATTTTATACAAAAATTAAAAACAAAGATCAACAAAATAAAAATATATTAAAAAATTAACACTATACTATGAAGAGAGGAGATTATATAGGATCAGAAACACAATAATAAAATTAATAATAAAAACAAAAATATAGCATACCATACAATAATAAAATTAATAATAAAAACAAAAATATAGCATACCAATATGGTAAACAGTCAATTAGTAAACTCAAACATTCGGAAAATCATCAAGGAGTTTTCCACTCAAATACCTCCCACTATGGAAAATTCAGTCTTTAATTCTTCTCTTGAAAATAGTTTTTGTCCTTGAGAGCTAAATACGTTCTTCCAAAATATTGAAGACTCTCAGTGCGATAAAGGAGAGATATCTCTAAGTAAAAGTCATACATATTGATCGGTATATGTAATTCTCTCTGATCAATATAGTAAGTTTTTTTTTAAATACGTATTTGAGGGTAATAACAATAATTATAACATTGTCAGTTTAAAATACGGTTTTATTTTGACTTTTAAATTATTGGGTTTGTTGCAAACATGGCAACCTCTACTTGAGTATTGCAAAGTTGGAATGTATAAATTAAAAAAAAAAAATACTACTGTTTTTTGACATAATCATGCTTATGTCATCACTGCTTACGTATAAAATATTTACTAATTATAATAAAAAAATTAAGTTTAAAAAAAAGTTTAAGCCAAGAATTGTATCAGTTTTTTGTGACTTGCTCAAAATAAAGAAATATGGATTTTGCCGGGTTTGCAAATAGTACCCTCATTTATGATTAATATACGGTTTTTTTTTTAACGTAAAAAATATAAATAAATTTATTTGTATAAACTACGTAAAAAAAATACTTTGACGGGCCTGTTGCTAAGAGTGAAATCTTCTAACCATTCAGATTGGTGAAAATTTGTAAAAATTTATAAAGGGGAGTTGATCGATCTTATGCTTTAGGCGCCAATCCAGGGACAATAGTGTAAAACCACGTTAAAATTTTACTTAAATCAGAAATTTACCTGAGAGTAATTTTTTTATATTTTTATTTCATTTAATTTTTTTGCACCACAACAGGCCAGGAGTGCGTATATTGTCACCTCCCTTAGACTGTCGTAAGTCAAATTGATGTACTTTAAAGAATACTAGCCCTTATGAAAAAGTATTTAAAGACTAAATTGCATTAATGAAAGCTGCAAGATTTTACTGTTATCGCAAGTGTAATTCTTCGAACGATATTGTAAAGTTGTAGGTTAAAGACGTATTTGAATTAGTGATTTTAAAGTGAGCAGAGTAATCTCGTGTAATCCAGTAGTGATAATTTTGGCCAATAGAGGCGCAACTGGTCGCTGTATGGAATATAGGAATATATAAATTTACTTACCCAAGAAAAGTAATATATTTTTTTGGTGACGTGTTTTTTCCTAATAATACTACAGTATTATAAAACATTACTTACGATGTCAAAAAAATATGGTAAGCTGCATGTAATCGATTATAAGGAGCATTCGCCCCTGGTGTATAACGTATGTTAGGTTTTTGTTCTTTCATTGTGCGTTTTGTAATATAAATAATATAGATGTACATTAATTAATTATAAACAGATATGCGTAGTGTTTAAAACTGTCTGAACATTTTGTTAATTATATCTATTTATTAAGTTAGTCTTCTTTGTTTATTCTCAAATGTAAAAATATTTTTAAAAAAGTATATTGTTAAGTGTCCTCGGCACATTATTTTAATTATTAATTATAGTTTGTAAGAGAAAAACTATGAATAAACCAATAAACAATTGTGAACGGAAGGTACACACAACATCAAGAGGACCAAAGAAAATTTGGGAATCATTCCTCGCGGATATGGGAAGTTATTATGGTGACAAGTTATGTAATTGAATATAGGAAACCAGACTCGTAAGACAAATGATCATCACACGTGTAAACACCAAGATTAAATCGCTTTATAACAAAGTGTAATACGAGCAAATAAAGAAAACACAAATATCCAATGTTAATATATGATAGGCATCGTGTTATGTAATATTAATGTAATTAGTATCAGGATGAAGTTTTGCTTGCGGAACTTCAAGTTTGCCAACTTGTTTTGGATATGTCAGCCCTTAAGTTCGGTTTAATATTAATCCCCATATTTCCATGAAGCGTTAACACTTACAAGATCTCATCACCTCATCATTAATAATTGATGTGTTTCATTAGTCCACATGTGTATTCACATAAAATATAATGTATTTACTAATTAAAAAGCCTTCGCACGAGTATATTTACATAATTATATCCGACTATTAACACAGTGAATTAGAAAGCTCGTACTGTTTGAGTAATATAAAAATGAGTGCTCCTAATGGTCATCACTTTATAAACCCGAAAATGTTTTACGTAGATTCGTTGAATAATAATGTATCATTTTTCAATTTGATAACAAGAATGTGCAAATAAAATATAATTGTATCAAAAGCAAAAAGATTAGCATGTTTGACGACATGTCTTTTAGGTTTAAGAAATGCATATAAGATTTGTTTTAATATACTACTGATTTTATCATTTTATTTTTACCACGTTATTAGTTTTATTTAACACATGTTAGGTTTATTATTTTAAAATTTAAAAGTAAATATATTATTCATTGGTCATTTTTGTTAATATTTCAATTTTTAAATGTTATTCTTCATTGTTTGAAAAACCAAGAGAATAAGTAAATAAATATAATGCCAGGTAAATAAACTATTTAAAATAGTTTATAAAGAAGTCACAATTGATATATCATTATCATTATACTCCACACCTAATGGTGCATAGAGTACTGCATTGGTACATCGAATGCAGCGTATCTCGATCATATATGCAAAATAAGGGTAAAGAAGGTTAACAAATTACAACAGGGATGGAGAATACCTTGAATAAGGGAATATGGAAGTCTAGGCATTTACAGCGCTTATGACCTGTCATTGGCTGGTTAAGATGGCCACTTTACACACTGTGTACCATTCACCGTTTTGCCTATGTTTAAACATCCATATTTCTTCAATTCTTCCATTTGTTGATTTTAGTGAAGTTAAAGAGCTGAAACCTATAAAGGTTTGCTAAAACAATAATGTTTGAAGAGATTCATCTGACTAAATTATTTCCCATACTAGGCAACGCCTGAAAACAATTTTTCAATTTTCAAACTTCTTGGACCAGTTGGTTTCATTACAGTATTTGAGTTTGTCCAAATGTTCGTAGACAAAAGACTGGATTTCACCCCCACGGGAGTCATTAAGATTAACAAATTACAACAGGGATGGAGAATACCTTAAATAAGGGAATATGGAAGTCTAGGCATTTACAGGGCTTATGACCTGTCATTGGCTGGTTAAGATGGCCACTTTACACACTGTGTAACATTTACCATTTTGCCAATGTTTGAACATCCATATTTCTTCAATTCAGTATTCAATCTGTCAGTCCGGTGCCTTTCAAGGGACAGTGATATACTGAAAAAATAGCTTATAATCAAATATACCAAATAAACGTTTTTTATTTATTTATTTAAATATTTGTGCATTGGCGGATTTATTGCCAAATGTCAATTTCATCCAACCAAGAAATTAAACTGAAGGTACAGTAGAACTCTGTTTATCCGAACTTCAGTCATCTGTATTGCCAAATATCCAGATCGTTTTCAGAAGATAAAACAAAGGAGAAGTTTTTATTTTTAATTGAATTGCGCAATTAACTTTGCTGCGCATTTTAAAGTAAGTTTATAATGTGATTCCAATTTGCTGTATTATTTTGAAAACAATACAATCTGGCATTCATTAATCCGGGTAATTGGAGTTTTACTGTATTATTTTAATAATTTTAATTTCAAAACGCACGCAAGAAAAATAAATAAATACAAAAATAAAAGTACCAATATGAGAATATAAATTAATTAATTTCGACACATTGTTTTAGTCGGAAAAGGGGAAAAAAAGAGAAAAATAAGAGGAGAGATTAAGAAAGAGAAATAACAAACTGAGTTACTGTAAACCCGGCCAATAATTGAACCCAGGACTACAAGCAGGGCAGGCTAATGAACCAACCACTATGACAGACTCGTCTCTGCTCGATTTTTATTTCAGGATTTTTACTTGAAGGTAGTAATGCATCGTTGCACCGCTGGATATAATACACACTGTCTTTAATATTAATACTCTAGAATTGAATGATTGCGTCTGTCCTTATACTCGTGCACAGGAATTTGAGCCTTATAACCATAGTATTCAATTCAAAATTAGAGTAATTTTGGTCCAGATAGAAAACAGTAAGAAGACCTTCTGATGATGAGATGGACCTTTTATTTAACAACTACATTTTATTTTAAATGTATATATATATATATTATATTTGGATAATTTATATAGCGCCGTTTTTGTGAAAATCACCTCAAGGGCGCTGTACAATAAATAAATATCCCAGCACATCTTGCAGCTACAGAGCGCATGGACGGTTAGGATTCTTGTTTCTCGTCTCCAGTTATGATATATAGGAGCTAGATTACACGCCTTGCAGCCACAGAGCGCATGGAAAATAAGAAATCTAGCCCCCATTTCCATTTCCATTTTTTTATTTGACAGTGGAGTTTTGTGTTTTAGTGATATTTAAAAAAATTAAATAAAAAACAAATTTATAAAAATAGAAGTTTTTATAGAAGATAACAACAAGTCTAGCAGCTACTGAGCGCATGGACGGTTGGAATTCTAGACCTCATTTACTAAATTTGGATATTTGATAGTTGATAACATTTACCTATTGAAGCTAGATTACTAATCGTCTTGCAGCTACACAGTGCATGGACGAGTGAAATTCTGGCAACTTAAAATTATCAATAAATTTACAAAAACAAATATTGAGTATAATAGTAAATTTTTATTTTTTTATTAATTTTATTTTTTATTTTTAATTATTTATTTTGATGTACTCGTATTTGTATAATTTTGTTTGTTTATTTCTGTATTTTTATGCCAATATAATCAAAATAATGCTTTCAAAAAAATAACAGAGGAATAATTTCCAGCTATCTCAAAACAGGTTATACGAAGTAAGATAGTTAGCAACCATGCTTACAATTTATATTATGTACCTTGTTTACTTTATCATTTATTTTCCCAATGTAATAAAGCTGTTCTTTACTAAAATAAACGCCGATTTCGTCGACACTCAATCTGAATCGTGTCCAAAACACTCGTACGGGGACGTGGTTACAATAGAAAATTAATAACGTCATACTTTCACCATGACGATAGAGTTAAAGATAAATTCTCCAGAGCGATTACGAAGATACACTACCGATCTCTCACCTTCAAGATTTGGGTAGGTAAATCAGTATTTACCAATGGTCTAGTCCCTTAGGGTACACACATCTAGATCAGTTTTTGCTTTAATTACAGTTTACTTATTTTTTTAATTGTTCTGAGGTGGCCAGGTTTTTTCTTAAGAGCACATTTAAAACATGAGAGAGAAACACGTAGATTTTAAAATCGAATAAACTCTGACATAACTGTCAGTTTTAAATCTGAACGGCAAGATGCAGTTGCTAGACTAGCTAGATGCTACCCTATAACATATAAGAGCATCTGGCCATAAAAACTTTGCCACCCTAAAAAATAAAATCTGGTTATTATATTTATTTCATTTTTTTTACTATCTTCCTGAGCGTACATATATCGGTAGATAAATACACACGAAAGGTAAGCGTACCGTCTTGGTAATTGTTGAAAATCATGTTCAAGCTAGCATTTTTTGCTTGAATCGGGATTTTTTGGAGTTTATAATCGCTTTGAACTGGCCACTATTTATTAAAGAAGCCTATTTAAAATATGAATGAGAACTATTTTAAATTTTGATTGTAAGGAACGCGAACTAAATTTTCGGCGTCATTTATTGGTTGGATTCGATCATATGACGTCGAGATGACACGTCGGTAGAACATACCGAGGTAGACACAGATAATACAGAAGTTAAGTAAACCGTATCGGTATGTGCCGATGAAGACAGCCTTTTAATCGCGGCCCAGGTTTCTGGTTGGTTTTATTTCCTACGCATGCATTCGCCCAAACAAAACAGACATATTTTTTTACCATATTACGAGTAAAATACATTTAATTTAAACAAACTGAAGTGTATCTATCTACATATTGGATACCTGTAACATTTTCATGTGCAAAACAGATTTTATAAAAATATGCGTTATTTATTTTTTTTAAACTAAAAAACGACTCAAATGTCAATGGCTTTAACAATTAATTACAATCAATAGAGACAACAGATGCCTTCAAGCCACATGAAAGGCATTGTTCGAAATTTCAATGAGAAATTTAAGCGGTAAAAACGCACGATAATCTACCAAAAATATATAATTTAGTAAAACATCGCCTGATAAATAATGAAACCGATAAAAAATATCACATTTGTATCATAGGGGTCTGTGTAAATCTTACTGATTGTATTTTAAACAAAAATATTTCATCCGGATTCCCAAATATTCGTATTGTTATTAGGAAATAAAGAAGAAAAGAAGAAAAGAAGATATTTTGAAAAAAAAAAAATTCTTCGCCAATGTAATTAACTTTGCTGGACATGTTTAGTAGATTCCAATTCGCTGTATTATTTCAAAAGCAATAAAAAAGGGATCATACAGATCATTTACTAAATTTTGCGTACATACACACACATAAATTCAAACGTCGCGTCGCACACATAAAATTATGTAAACTCTGTTCTTATTGTATATTACGTATTATAAGTTTAACATCGGGTTTTTGTCCCGTGGCTAGTGTTTCGGACTCACGGCTCATAGAACCGTGGTTCGAATCCCACTCTATCCTAACTTGATTTCCATTCTCTAATAATGAGTTATTTCCAACTTGTTGAAAATGGCCCTCAAAATTAAATTAAACGCAAATATTTATTTTTGCTCTTAACAAAACAAAAAAAACGGATTTTTTTAATTGGCTCTCGAATTGTTAATGTATTTGTAATTATTGTTTTGTAATTTATGTAAAAATTCTAAAAAGATTACATTAAACAAATTAATAATTATTTATACTAACGAAGGATATTTTTTTCATTAATTTTCAGGAGAAGAGCTTCTAAGCGACCGATACCGCCAGGACTCCAAGATGAATATTATAATAAAAGCCCTCTATACAATGGCCCACGGACTACACGACATGACGCAAGCAATCTGTGGTCTTGGTGGAGCTTGTGCGGCGCTTTATCCCTTTAATAGTACACTTTTTAAGGTAGAAAACTAATCAAATTATTTCAGTAAAGTTTACAAATGAACAGAATACCGAAAACGACATACCAATATTTTGAGTTTGTCCAAGTGTTTGCAGACAAAAGACTGAAGTTCACCCCCTAAGAGTTATTTAGATCAACACGTTACAACAAAGAACAATTTAGATAAGGAAATATAAAAATATTAAATAATTTAATCGCTTTACAATTATAAATATTTCAGCTACTAATACTTCCACCACATACCCAAATCCGATTTGATAACTAAATGTGTTTCTTCAGATTCACTCATATAAGCGAGCAATGTTTTCTTGCATTTCGAATTGATATTATTTCTTCCTCTACCAACCAAATTCAGTAAGGAAAACGCGAACAAATATTTAGCCGCAAAATTTTCAATGTTCCATTTGCTGTTGCTCTAAACCCCCTCATCGTCTGCATGATAGGGACAAGAGAAAGTATAAATAAAATAAATCAAACCCCTTTATGTCAACAGTAATAAAAAATGTTAGTATCTACTCTCTGGAGCACCAGAACGCCCCCAGGTGACTCCCGAGGCCGGTCACCGGTGGCGCTCTCAAAAGCAGCTGACTTACCCAAAAACTACTGGTTGCAAATCAACTTTTGCCACCACTCATACCGCATTCTTATTCTTAGAGGTGGGGGTCAGTGTTATGCACGCTCCTGACGTCATTGCGACCTATGAAGATCTATTGTGACGGGTCCCCGTGAATAGTTCTCGCCCTCCAAGCCTAGGTCTAAAAGGAGCCTGGCTACTGTGTGGAAGGCGAGAGTTAACATTTCGTCTAAATCTAAATCTCCCCCTCCAAGCTCAGATCCGTAAAGTATCGGGCTATTAGGTAGGGGGCGAGCTCTTTAACATTCTCAGATTTAGCCAGTAGTGCCCTGAGGATGAGACTCCTTTTATGACTGACCCCCACCACTAAGAATAAGACTAAGAATAATTCGCTGTATTATTTCAAAAGCAATAAAATGTGATCTTAGGGTGGATTTTGCGTCTTATTTCAAAAAATTTCATTTATTTTATTCAATTTAATCCGGATGACTAAGGTAATGATAATTTAAGTTTTACCACAATAATTCAGTTAAGAAAATCTATTTCCACTATAGTATTTTTATCAATTTTATAACATTAATTTAGATTATTATCAAATATCATTCTTTACAGTTGATCAAATAATGTGACTATACAGCGAGAAAAAAGTTATCTTTGTACCTCAGAGTAATAATGCGATCAGCTGTAGAGACGCAATTTCATTCTTTTGCATAGAACAAAAGCGTTGCAATTTTTTTTTGTTTTACTACAGGTTTCATCGCTGTGCTTTTGATTCTCGACTCAGGTACATACGACCCATTGCTTTGCTGTAAACTATAGCTAACTTCGTGATTGATAGTCCTAGAATGATTTTTGTCCGTATAGGCGACTCTATGGCCCTTTTCACACATGCTACGCGAATCCACCCGACCCGATAACCTTACCGCGTACATCCTACAAACGCATACAAAATGTGTCACCTTTTGTAGGGTTAACCCGGTAAAATTACCAGGCAGGGTGTATTGGCGTGGCATGTGTGAAAAGGACCTATGGCGTTATTACTCTAAGCTTTGTACAATTGAATTCAATTTCAGAGTTACCTGATGAATGTGTCGTTCATGGCCGCCGACGGAGAGCTGGTGGAGTTTGACAAGCACGGCGACCCTCCCGGCAGGTCGGTGGGTATTGCGTAGTGTTTCTCTGTGTTCCTCTGTACCTGTACTCTCTCGGTGCCTCGACTACCCTTCCTGAGCCCCGGTTACAATTGGATGTTAACAGAGTTAGAACAGTGTTTTTTCTTTATTTTTTTATTTGATAATATACTATTAAACTAAGCCAAAAAAAACATGTATCGTATTATCAGCGCTATGATTTCTTAAAGTTTCGTATTTCTGAAATTACTCCGCGTGTGATGTCTCAGTTCTGCCGATCGGTCCGTTGGCGTATCGTTAACTGGAAATCTTTCACAACTCTCTTATCATTAATTGATTCGTATGAGCTAGTGACGTCGTTCAAAGTAGTTCGTTTTAGTTAAAATATGATTTTTTTTCAGACATTTTCAAGAAACTTTGCAGTACAATTTGATGGTCGAATTTTTACCGTGCGTAAGAAAACATTTTTTATATCCAATTTCCCATAGGGCTGAATTTCTTCATTGTCTATAAATTAAAATTTATTATTCTTTACGAAAATGTGTATATTTGTACAAAAAAAAATTAATCGGAATGCACCAATGATTAAAAAATATTAAACATGTCTAAAAACAAAAAGCACCTTCAGAGTTTTGAAAGTAAGTGCTTAAGGAGAATATTTGGTATGGATGGTTCGATTTCATTACCAACATTGAAGTTCAAGAACGGACGCAGCAGCCTCCTATAACTGTCAAAAAATCAGTAAACAAGTCCTGGCTTGGACATGTGCTGTGAATCCTTTTGAGAGCCTTAACGGAAGTTTTCTCTTCTTCACACCTCGGGCTCTCGCCGTCCTGGGGTACTATTCTGAACCGCTTTCGCGGCACAAAAACAGTTTTTCTAGTGTATTTTGTATGTAAATGCGCGAGATAATACGGCCGCGGGAGCGTTTGGCATACCAGCCCTGGGCCCCGATTACAATGTGAAGTTCGGACAGTTATATTCAACTCTATGCACAAAAAAAAAGAATTTTCTGTACGAAAAAGTGAATATTTGCATAAAATATTTAAACACCTTTGTCAATCGCCTATAAATAAACACGTTATAAAAATAAATTGATGTGCATATTCTATTTTTCATACGGAAAATTGAATTTTACTTTATAGACAATTGAAGATAACTCTGTTGAATTACGAGCCCAAGAGGACCGTCGATGAGAATCTTTCGGCTTTATTTAGTGGAACTATGGGACATGAGATTGTCGTAGGAGTAGGCGAGTGCTGGCTAGTGACAGGGTCTCCTGGAGGCGTCTGGTGATGTCCACATGCTCCACTTAGGAGCGGATGAAAAAGAAATCAAAAATATTATATTTTTCTCGCAGAAAATTCAATTTTACTTTATGGGCATTCAAAATAACTATTACAATATTTTAAGTTTATCCAAATGTTTCTAGACAAAAGACTGGATTCTACCCCCAAGAGAGTCATTAAGATTAACAAATTATTACATGTATGGAGAACATTTTAGACAAGGTAATATGAAATTTTAGGAAGGCTTATGACCTGTCATTGGCTAGTTTAAGTGGCCACTTTTCACACTGTATAACATTCACCATTTTGCGTATGTTTGAACATCCATATTTCTTAAATTCTTCCATCTAATAATTGTAGTGAAATTAAAGAGCTGAAACCTTTAAAGTTGTGAAGAGATTCATCCGATCTAATTATTCCACATACTAGACAACGCCTGAAAACAATTTTTAACTTTTTAATTTTTTTCCAACTTCTTCTTGGACCAGTTGGTTTTATTACAATATTCGGAGTTTGTCCAAATGTTTGTAAACAAAATACTGGCTTTGTCCTTGGGAGTAATTAAGATTAACAAATTACAACAGAGATTTTTTTATTTTTCTTTTATTTAGGAAACATACAGTACAGTTACAAAGTTTTATATTTTACACAGTTAAACTTAACTCTAATGGACCAGTGAAGTTTCCATATTATAAAGCAATTATATGTAAGGTTAATTATGAAAGAAAAAAAAACAAAAATGAAAGTTGTTTAAAAATGAAAATTTAAGTAAAAAATATATATTTTAAAGTTTGTAGTTTGTAGTGAGTATTTACATATGGAAATAATATTAAAAATGAAGAAAATTTGTAAGAGTAATTAAAAGTTAAGAATTGAAATAAAGAATGAAAAACATGCTCAGATGTAAAAATAAAATAAAATATTAATAACATTTTTTTAAAAAAAAGGAAAAACATAAATATACACATACATATTTTAAGGAATTCAAAGAAACGATGAGAAGAATCTTTAAGTGAAATATAAGACAATAAATTTAAATCAATTTAAAAAACATCTTCAAAGAAAAAAAACATCAAAAAACAATAAAAAACATCTTCAAAGAGATGAAGAAGGTTTAAGAGAAGGAACCTAGACTTCCGTATTTCCTTCTCTAAAATGTTCTCCGTCTATGTTGTAATTTGTTGAAAATAACTCTGTTGACTTTCCCAGATAATACGAGCTTCGAAATAAATATAAAATGCTGGGTAGTTTGATCTAATTACTTGCATATTTTAAAGAGCGTATTTACCGATTCATTTACATTTGTGTTCAGTGAAGTTACTTATATAATATGTATTATTATTGTGTCGAGGTCGTCGAGGACTCCTCTAACGAAGCAGTGAGCGCAGTTAATTAGTGTAATTATCCTGATGTTGCCATTAGCGTCTCTTACTCTTAAATACATCGTAGTTTTTCATTACAACTAAATAATTGGTATCTCTTTTTAAGTCAGACCTACCTATGACAAGATACGAGTGTGTAATACAATAAAACGTACATGGATCTTGTAACTCGTAAGTGTATTGTGAAACGGAGTCAACTCTTAAAAGGCTGAGCTGAAAAATCCTTTTGGAGACGTTGCTGTGACGCCGTGTTACATTAAGCAAAAGATGACATGTTTTCAAATAAAAAAATTAAAAACCAAAAATTTAACACATATAGGTATTTATTTATTTATTTAAGACTTCATATACATATTGCCTTGCCGGCAGGCATATTGCCTTGATGCAATTTCTTCCTACCTACCCAAACCGTTCAGTTTGAGAAAATTACAAGTACTCGGACATATTCTACGTAATTATACAGATTCTTATAATTTTATACAAAAAATTAAAACAAAAATTAACTAAAAATTTACACTATGCTAAGAAGCGACAAAGGGAAAGGATGGGAAGGAAAGAAGAAGGAGAAAAGAACAACTAAAACATTTAGATAAGGACATTTCAATCTTGATTAAAATGTAAAGTGAAGGGGCGTCTCTAACATTAGTGAGTAGACTATTCCACAATCGAGCAGCTACTACCGTGAAAGAGGGGGCAAGAGAATAATAGCGGTGAAGGGGTATTAAAAGGGTATATGCTGTTTAATAATCTCTTATCCAGAATTCGTTAAAATAATCATATAATTTCAGCCTGGGATAACAAAATATCTGTCGGCCTCGTGGTGTAATGGTCAGCGCGTTTTCCTGCCATGCAAGGGGTCTCGGGGTTCGATTCCCGACATGTTTGATATGTAATACTTATTTAAAAGGGTGTTTTCACAGTGGAATATTTCATAGTCCCTGGACTGGTACCTGAAGCGTAAGACTGATCATCTTACCATCATGTTACAAAAATGATCAAGATACGCTGCGATTTGTGTACCGTGTTAAAGTATTTAAAGCTTTCAACTTTCTCGATCCTTTGTCCATTATAATAGAGAGGCTGATCAGAGTCAGGACAGGATTTGTTGCACAAGATCAGGGAATTGTGTATAATAATTATTTATACCCGTAGACTTTAAAAATGAAAAACAGTGATATTTTTAAAAACATGATTCTCTTCGCTACTCATCATCAGGTACGAGATAATAAACTACCAGCGCCACGCTAACGGCACCTACCAATACGTCCACGTGGGAGACTGGCGGGATGGGAACCTCAGCTTCACAGCTCCACTGCAGTATGGGCTCGCCGCTGAGCCGCCGGCCTCTGTGTGCTCCAGACCTTGTGCTCCGGGCTTTTACAAGGTATAAAAAACTGTTATATTCTCGATAAAAAGAATTCCCGTTTCAATTCAATATATTAGTGGAAAAAAATCGTTTATATATTCATTTAGAAATGATGGATAAGATAAATAAAATTATTATATTAGGGGGAATTAACCAGAATTAAATTTAGAATTTTTGTAAAATCAACACGATTTTTACATAGAAATAATTCAATTTTATTTCGTAAATAAAAAAATGTATCATTCCGGTTTTTTATTAAAATGTTTTTCTGCTTTTTTTGCGAAACAGTTTAATTGAAACAGAATTCATTTTTATACAATAAATATAAATTATTTTAAAAATTTGATGATTGTGTAAAATACTCTTATAGTGCGTTGTGCGCCGGTTTATTACAAAAGTTTTAAGGGTATTTGTGATTAGTTTGAAGGCAACACCTCAACCTATTTTTGTCGTAGTAATTCACGATTCGGTCTTACGTGCGCCGATTCAAAAATCCATGAAACATTTCATGAAGTTATAAAGCGGCCTCCTTGGCTAAGAGGTCGGATGATTCCGGGTTTGTTTCCCGCGTGAGGTCGCCAAATAATTTGTGATTTTTCTCAAGGCGGGTATTCTGTTCTGTAATTCACCACTGTTATTAAACCCCATGGCCTGTTGTGGTCCAAAAATACACAAAAAAAAACATTTGTTAGAACTTTATCAATTAGAGTCGCTCAAATAAAGTTAAAAACGAATGATGTGCGAACTTACAGACACGGAATTGAGAATGACAGAAAACAGAAGCGGGCATTAGAGTAGAGGATATAAAAAACAAGGAAAATTCCATTTTTGCCCTCGAAGCAAAATAGCATCTAATAGGTAAAAAAAAAATTACATGTAATTAACAAATTGTAAATTTTAATACTTCTTTTAATAGTCGTCCTCGTAGTGTAATGCTCGGCGTGTTTGCCTACCATTGAAGAGGTCTTGGGTTCGATTCCCGACATGATTGGTATGAAATATTTATTCAAAAGGGTGTTTTTACACTAGAATATTTCATAGTCCCTGGACCAGTACCTGAAGCGTAAGACTTATCATTTTACCTTCATGCAATTGAGGTACCAATGCAGTGCCCTATGCACCATTTGGTGCGGAAATCGAATGTAAAAAAAAGAAATCCGTAAGGGTTCTTGAGTATTTTTTACATCAAATGAAAAAAAATAATTTCAAAACGTTAAATTTTAGGGATACGATAATCCCTACGGTGAAGCGTTACCAATCCTTCCCGTGTTACAGTGGTAATCGCTTTGGGTATCAATATAATGTAATCAGCTGGCGCCGGGGTACGTTTTGGAAATACATAAACCTCATGTGTGATCAATCTTCCTTTCCTTCGTTACCCTCAACAAAGTGAAGCTTCTCGTGAAAGGTCAAATAAGGGTCCATAATCCGACAGTGCACGTCTCTCATGCCCGCAATCCGCCCAGAGATAAAATATTGAATTAGAGAAGATAAAACGGAAAATGAGGTGTGACTTTTATCCATAGGTCTAATCCTTGCAATAATACTTATTCTTATGTATTAACCTATTTCTTTTGATTTATTAATTATTATTTTCTCTTACAAACTATAATTAATAATAAAATAACGTGACCTCACTCTGCGCTGAGGACACTGAACAATATACTAACTTTTTAAATATTTTTACATTTGAAAATAAACAAAGAAGACTAACTTAATAAACAGAGATAATTAATAAAATGTTCAGACAGTTTTATACACTACGTATTTATGTTTATAATTAATGTATGTACATCTATATTATTTATATTACTTATTTATTTTATTAGGTAAACAAACAGTATGTACACATATATTGCCAATTTCTTTGTATATAAGTGTAAGAAACTTATGCACACACCAAAAAAATTGTTTACACTTAATACAACAATTTAAATTATGTTCAATATAATAAATGAAAAAGAAACGAAATGAAAAAATATTTATACAATAATAATAAAGTTAAATGTCTGCTTCTCTCAAAATTTCTATAATTTTTGACCTAAATTTACATACATTGTCACAAAAAATATCAGCCTCGGTAAATATATTGTTATATTGGTCGTATATTCTAGGCATTGTAGATTGTTTAAAATAGTTTGTTGACGCGTTTTCAGTGTAAAACAAAAGATTTTGTCTTGTCGGTCTAGATGTCACACGGAATGGAAGTCTTTCTAGTGGGTTTGGAGAATCAATTTTATTATTTATTAATTTGAATAAAAATAACTGGTCCAACATTATTCTTTAATTTTTAAGAGAGTTTATTCCATGGTACTGCATACTTTCAGCATGATTAGAAAAGTTAATGTTTAACCGGTAGTCGACCTGCTTAAAAAAAATTTTTGGACCCTTTCTAGTCTATTAATACTTACATTATAGTAAGGTGACCAAATTGGAGTACAGTATTCTACCTGGGGACGACCAAATGTTTTGTAGAGTTTTTCATATGTCTCTGCATGTTTAAAAGGTTTTGATACTCGCATAATAAGCCCGACCATTTTATATATTTTTTAGGACTGATTCAATATGAATATTAAACATTAGTTTCGTATCAATAATAACACCTAAGTCGCGAATTTGACTATCTGTTATAGAGATCGGGGTATTATTAAAAGAGTAATGAAAGCTGATTGTTGTTTGTTTGCGCGAAATACAAAATGAATGACATTTACTAATATTTAATTCCCGTAAATTTTGATTACAATACTGAAAAAGTCTGTCGAGATCTTCTTGCATTTTTGCACAGTCAGTGTGAGATTTGATGCAGGCGTAAATTTTCATGTCATCAGCAAAGGATATGAATTTACAATATTTAAAGCATTTGTTTATGTCATAAGTATATGCGTTAAATAGTAGAGGGCCCAGGTGAGAACCCCGTGGTACACCAGAAGGTATAGTTACAAAGTGTGAATTATAGCCTTCAATAGTTACACTTTCTAACCTTTTTTCTAGGTATGATGTAAACCATTTGAGTAAATCCCCGTGGATACCCATGCACCGTAATTTATTAATTAAAATTTGATGATTTACCCTGTCAAATGCTTTGGAATAGTCGGTGTATATTACATCTGTCTGATTGTTACTACGCAAGTTTTGCATAGCAAAATCTGTGAAAATTGTAAGATTTGATAAAACTGACCGTTGTTTTAGGAAACCGTGCTGTTGATTTGGAATATATTTCAAAGTAAGGGGATATATGCGATCGTATATTATTTTTTCAAAAAGTTTACTAAATACCGACAAAATTGAGATTGGGCGATAGTTTTTGGCTAAATTTTTTGCTCCCGACTTGTGTATTGGAATGACAAGTGCTTTCTTAAAGTTTTGAGGAAAAATTCCTTCTTTAAGTGATCTGTTAAAAAGTAAAGTCAACGGAGTCACTAGAGATTGCGCACAGCGTACAACGAATAAAGGTGGAATCCCATCGCTGCCTGCACTTTTGTTTACATCGAGCTTAATTAAATATTTAAAAACTTCTACCTTGTTTAAAATTATAGAACCTATATTATCAGAAGCCCATTGATCTGTGGTATTTACTTCTTCTGTGAATGTAATTGAAGCTGTGGTAGGTGATGAATATATAGAATTAAAGTATTTCAGGAAGAGATTGCATACGTTTTCTCCCCCAGACACAACTTCATTTTCAAAGCATATGGTTTGTGGAGTATTTGATCCTTTATTCTGATGTTTAATGTAAGACCATAGTTTTTTAGGATTTTGTGGTATTTCAAGTTCAATAGTATTGATATAACATTTGTAGCAGTCTTTTTGAACTTTCTTTTGTCGTGCTCGAAGTAGTGGAAATTCAAAATTACAAAACGCATAATGAAAGAACAAAAACCTAGCACAAGCTATACACTTGTGGAGCAGTTGACTCAATATTGTTTTGGGCTAATGAGACAATCTATTTTACTTCTACCTAGCTCCACTATCCATTTTTTATAGCCTTTTTGAACATTTTCTCGTTACTAATTGTTTTGATAGATAGTGGAAGTAGGTTATAGATTTCAATTTCAATTGAATAATACTCAAAATCCCTTTGTCCGAAAGTGATATTAGTTTGTATTTGTTTAAGTTGTCTTTGTGTTAAGAATCTAGTGATTATATCATTTGTATGTGATGTATTGTAGAGGTTACGTATTTTATTTGAGTAAGAGTAGTTCTAATCTGTAAGTGAGTATTGTTTTAGCATATAATTGCTTTGGTGTCATAAGTTGTGATTTGTGGAATATTTATTCAGTAGATGTCTGCATCGGGACTCTGAGTATTATTTTCATTATGGATTTTTGTACAACAAATACACCATTAAAAACTGTGTCACTCGCACCACCCCATCCGATTATACAGTACTCCGTATGGTATTTAAGATCAATTGCAGTGTTTTCCGGCCGTCAATTAAATGTGTGAGTATTATGGGGTTCCACCACATCAAGAACGAGATTTTTAGGATATTTTTTTAAACTTTTATTTATTTATACATTTTATCATATTTATTTTTTTGTTAAAAACTTTGCCCAGCTAACAAGGGTACAAACCCCGTTCCAAGCTAGGCAATTACATTTTAATACATAATAATAATTTGAAAGTTCATTTATTTTAAAGAAAGAACAGGTAAATAAAATATTAACTTACTAGTACACACATTTTCATATACCTATATATATGTAGGATTTTATGGTTGAGGGTTGGAGCTCCTACCCCAGTTAGAGATTAACAGAAGACACGAGGTTGCTGTTTAATGCGTATTTATTACATGGCGAATACAGCACTTGGTTGTGTAGTGCGAGTGTTACGACGATGGGGAGTTGAAGAGACTGCACTTAAACTACATGCTGGAGCTGAGTGACCGATGCTGACTGACTGACTTTTACTGGACTTAACTGGGCGTTGACTGCACCATGTTTTTTTTTACAAGCCACGTTCCTTTGTTCTTCGTATCTCCATGGTAAAGACAATGTTAATGTACTGCAAGACATTGCTCTCGTGTTTCGCAGAATGTGATGAATTTAATTCAATAGAAAACGCTGACTTGCTTCTTAGAGTCATGATTTTGTTTAGCACGCGTGGGTCAACGATCATGCACTATGAACCCCACAAATATACACACATACATATACCTATGCGCATACACATACATACATACACAAAAGCCTTGAGGTGATTTTTACAAAAATGGCACTATATAAATTATTCAAACATATCTATATACAGTATTTAACTTAAATATTTCCATTTATTGAAATCATTTTCAATAATTGTGCTAGAATATGATCATGTATATACATGTATTAAACCTTTCCGAGCCTGAACGTGAAAAAAGTCTGCGAGTTCCTAAGGGTACCAGGAATACCCCGGCTAAAATGCTTTAATTACGTATTTTAAAAAAAATATTATTTTTATGATAGTGTTTATAAAACTCTTTCATAATTAGTCAAGTTATGGGCAAAATTAGTACATTTTATCATAAAATGCTGTTGCGAGATGATTTCATATAACATCGCGCTTCTGTTACTGTAACATGTTGAACAGCACTGATCTTAATTCTCGCTACGCGTTAGCGAGGTGGTACGGCGAGGAGTTAGGAGGGAGAATGCATGTAAAATTTGTAAAGCACGGAATCCGGATTTTTGTGGTTATGGCTGGAAAAAAGCCACCAAATAGCAAAAAAACACACGTGCAAATTGACCATTATTGCACTGTAGAGCGATAAATTGTTTGCTGTTTCCACGGGGGGAAAGCAAAGACAAATGTGAATTATTCTTGGAAAAATTTGGCAGAAAAATATTTTTCCACTTTGATACATTCATAACATTCACGAAAGGGCTGCGGCACATTTAAAAAATAGTTTTACAAGAGCCCAATCAAGAATAAAAACTTATACTTACCTCGAGAATGCTGGCGCTAATCTCTGATCGCTCTGATCACGGTGGCCTCCGTGGTGTAGTGGTCAAGACGCTTGATTTACGCACGGAAGGTTCCGGGTTCGATTCCCGGTGAGAACACAAATTTTTTTATGTGATTTTTCTCAAGCCTGGGTGCTCTGTGATGTAATTCACCACTGTAATTAAGCCTCCTGGCCTGTTGTGGTGCAAAAAAAAAAATAAATAAATAAAAAAATAAAAAAATAATAAATAAAATGTTAACTTAGATTACTAATGTTTTCTTGATTAATGTAGGTAAATAATGTACGCAACTTTCAGATCACTAACATTTTCTCGATGTAAGTAGGTTTGCAACTCTCTGATCACAAACATTTATTGTTATATCTCTCTGATCACTAACATTTTCTTAACGTATCCAGCAACTCTCTGATAGCAAAATAATCCGTCATTTTTTGTCACAAATTCACTCCATTTCGTTAAGAAACCAATGTTTTATCGAAAAATAAAGATTTTTATTAAAAGAATACACTATACGCTACTTTTTTATTCAAGTTAGAAATAAATATTTCAATTAGAATTTCATAACAAACAGTTTTTGTGGGAATCCTGTAAAGTTTAGACCATATTTTCTTCTGTTTATAAATATTTTCTTGATTTATGTAGGTTTTCAACTTTCTGATCACTAATACTTTATGGAATAATGTAGGTTTTTTAACTCTCTGATCACTAACATTTTCTTGATGTATGTACTCAACTCTCGGATCACTCACAGTTCTCGGTGTATGTACAAACTTTCCTTTTATATCGTTTTGACGTGTTGAAGAATATTTATTTTACAGAATTTTCAAACTGGAGGCCAGGAGAAAAGATGCTGTTGGGCCTGTGTGCCGTGTGACAAGCACGAAATACTGTTTGACGAGACAACATGTATGGAGTGTAGAGAAGGGTGGTACCCAAATCAAAACAAAACGGGTAAGAAGCTTCACCGCCATCGTTTTAATATTTTCAGACTTATTTTTTTGTTTCATTCATTATTGTAAAATAATTCATGATGAAAGTCTCCGCACACCCGGGTCAAGGGGCTTGCTGATCAATCCAGTAATGATCTAAATCAGTTTTATATGTCAAAAACTTTATTCTGAAAAATAATCTATTGGGAATCAGGAAATTCATTGGTATATTTTAATTATTTTATTTGCTAACAGACTATTGAACTAAGCCATTTTTTTTAACTAACCTAAATGGCCTGGAGTGCTATTCTGGATTTTCGCGCGGGGGTAGAGAAAAATAAATTCAAAGATTTACCACACTACACTTTGCTACATATACCTACGACCACACTGATGGTTATACGTCAGCTTTCAGATTACGTAGAATAAATACGAACACGTGAAACCAAACATGATAATTTTCATTAAGAACATTACTGTGACCTTAAGCATTACCCAAAACACTAAATAAGGTTGGATTGACCAAACCATAGGTATTAGTTTTTTTTCCGTTTTTTAAACAGGTTTATATTGTCGAACAATGAAATGTCAATCATAAAATTGTTTATCTTACGTCATTGGACATATAATGGAGAAGAGAGAGAGAAATATCATTAGTACAGCCACATATGAAAGCAAAGTGTAGTCGCATGCAAAAAATAAAAATTAACCCATTTTTAATTGACTTTTCTAAAACCTTTGACACCGTTCACCGTGACACTCTATTATGCTCTCTGTTAAGATAGCAATAAAGAAGACACTGATATTATGATTGTCTTATATTTATTTATTTTTCAAATCGAATGCCCAATTACTTCATCAATAAGGTAATGTTAAAAAACATTCTCGCGCGTGTAATTGCCGGACAGAAAATGTGTAAAGTGGCCTAAATAGAGAGGCTACAAATGTTACAATATGTCTAAAGTGGCCTTAATAGAGTAACTGTAAATGTTACACTATGTGTAAAGTGGCTTGAATAGAGTAGCTGTAAATGTTACACTATGTGTAAAGTGGCCTATATAGAGTAGCTGTAAATGTTCACTATGGGCAAAGTGGCCTAAATAGAGTAGTTGTAAATGTAACACTATGTGTAAAGACTTTACACATAGTGTTACATATTGTAAAGTGGTCTAAATAGTATATCTGGTGTTTTGTCAGAATGCCTCGAGGTCCCCGAGGAGCGCGTGCAGTGGTCGGACAACCAGGCCATCGTGGCCATGAGCTTCTCGTGTCTCGGGCTGCTGGTAACGGCCGCCACGGCCGGGGTGTTCGCGCGTCACCACAACACGCCCGTCGTCAAGTCCTCCACGCGCGAGCTGAGCTACGTCCTACTAGCAGGTACCTGATTATTAACTTATTATGATGGCAGCTTCGTAAACTATCGTATGTTGAAAACGTTCACTTTTCAGGAGAGGTGATTGATGACTTGCAAATTTACCCATGTAATAATTTAAAGATATGATTACTTATATGCGTTAAGTAAAATTCCCGTTTATCGTGATAGAAAATTAGGTATGTCTAATAACAAGATGTCTTAACTAACAAGATGTCCTGAAAAGCTAATATTTCTTCCATACGATACTCTACATACAGTAAAACTCCAACTATCCGAATTAATACGTGCCAGGCGTTACAAATTAACCACAAGGCAATGTTTTGAAAGAAACGCAAAATTTACTGTAAGATCACTTTTTGATTGCTTTTGAAATAATACAGCAAATTGGAATCACATTTAAAGCTTACTTACTTAAATATGTCCTACAAAGTTAATTGCTTTGACGGAGAAACTCATTTACGAGCAATAATTTGGTATCATAATATCTCCTTTATTTTTTATTTCCTGATAACGATCTATATATTTGGCAATCCGGATGACTGGAATTAGGATAAACGGAGTTCTTCTATATTTGTCAACGATTAACGTAATTATTATATTGCTATTTGCTAAATTATTTTATTAATTGATTTTCGAAATGAACGTCATTGGATTTTGTAAGTTTACCACAAAAAAAATTGCCATCATCAAAAGCCAGCATATCTGGTAGCGACTCGCGATATTTGAAGAGTACCTATGTCTCGAGTATATTCGATTATTTGTTAAGGATGTCAGTAGGCAACTTAAATTCTAAGTAGATATGACAATTTCCTAACTGTTTACCAATAAATTGCTACTACCTATGTCATAAGGATACATTATTTTACTAGTACAGAAAAATATAAGAAATGGATAACCTCTTTAAGAACGAAATGTGTACCTACTTACTTAAGCCTAATCTTCATCTCTGTTGAAGCATTCGTCATTCTTAATAAATCCCTCGAGGACCGGACAATGCTAATGCTAATTTCATAATTTCTGGCAGGCATGGCACTCAGTCACGCCGCCACCTTTCCAATCCTGGCTCGTCCGGACGAGCTGAGCTGCGCCCTCAGCAGGACGATGCCCGGCATCAGCTTTGCCATGATCTACGCCTCGCTGCTCACCAAGACTAACAGGATCGCGCGTATCCTGGCTGGCTCCAAGAAGAGATTTCCCACAAGGAAGCCGCGCTTCATGTCTGGCACAGCTCAAGTAATTATTTTATCCTCTGATTTAGAGCTAGACACAAAACTTATTCAAAGTAATGATATTTCCGATGGTAATGAGGTTTTTTAATAGACTAGGTATCAAACTAAGCCAAAAAAATCATTTTTGCTACTATTTTTCGCGCGTGACTTCACTTAAGTGAGTTGTCTTGATTGGTCGGTTGGCTTTCCGGATACGGATACCAGAAATCTATCACAACACTCTATCATCAGTTGATTCAGAAGAAGTTGTGATCTCATTTAAAGTAGTTCTTTTTTGTTAATTTTTTCATACATTTTAGAGAAACTTTGCCCTACCATAAAATGCTCTAATTTTTACAGCTTGCAAAAAACTATTTTTATATCCAATTTCCCGTAGCACTGAACTTCCTCGTTTAAGAAAATAGATAGTCTAACACAATTAGTACCATCACGCACTTTTACCATTTATGGATAGCTAAATACCTACACACATCTATATTTGTAAACAATTTTGGCTTCTTTCACTTTATATTCATGTTTCACTATAAAACAGCATTTATCAATATTATTCCTGGCCGATTACCTTTCATTCCTATCCTTCCTTTGACCCATCCTTATGGTACCTACCTAACATCAAGATAGAAGATACAAAATTAAAATATTTAGATTTGGAACATTATAAACAAAATTTTGATATGACATAAAACAATGACTATTCTTAATTCTATGCATAAAACATTGCATAGTTTTTTTTGGATTTCTCGCGCATCGTTGTAAAAGTTATCATAATAATTCACAGTGAACTTTTATCTTCCAGTGCCCTAAATTCAAAAACATCTTCACGCAAAAGTAGGTCCATTTCCGTGTGTCTTTCCTTTCTTCAAATATTTCTAACCGTTTACAAAACTGTGTGAAATTAGTTTTTTTGCTACAGTCCGCTTTTTGTTAAAATTTACTTGGAATATATATGGCTTTGCCATGACCAGAGTTAAGGATTCGATGTAACTGTTCAAGCCAAAGTTTCCTTTTTTAAAACTTTTTTTACAAAGTTTTCAAAGTTCTCCTCATCCTGTATTACCATTACCATTTGCTCTTTTAAAAATACACATCTGTTTTACAATTCTACCATCCGTTTCTTTAGGTCAAACCAATTTGACCTAATCCCAATATTTTTAGAGCAGGTTTCTATTTAGAATACAACAAGAAAAGTGTAAACATGGATTAGGGGTATTTTATATTTACTATTGTTTAATTATCACAAATTGATACAAAAGTGACAATATTTCTAGAACAGGCATTGCACTCTTGTAATATATTAAATGCTTGCTTTTGTGAACGTGATAATTTTAATTACAGGTAATCATCAGCTGCCTGTTGATAGGGACCGAGGTTGCTATATCCGTGGCTATGCTTATATTTGAGCCACCTCGAGCCACTCATTTCTACCCAACACGGGACCGCTCCGTCCTAACATGTAACACAAGCGCACGCGGTGTATTGGCTCCACTGGCCTTCGACTTTCTCCTGATTGCGCTGTGTACTCTCTATGCCGTCAAGACCCGGAATGTTCCAGAGAACTTTAACGAAGCCAAGTTTATTGGATTTGCTATGTACACAACATGTGTTATTTGGGTCGCATTCGTTCCAATTTATTTTGGCAGCGAATCTAAGGTAGACATCCACCCTTAATTCTATGCATCCACCATTACAAAATTAGATTTGGAAGTAGAATTATTATTTGATTAAACATGACGTATTTTATCATAGTAATTTACTTTTTTCTGAAAATTCTCATTATTAAAATATTTTAAAGCACATCTTTCAGCTAATTATTTTTAAAAATATTTATAATAACGACAAAAATAATATGGTTTGTCAGTTTATTGTAATTTATATTAAAAAAAAAGATACATCCACAAATTTCGAATAACAAGTGATTAGTTTCATCACTGCAAAGAAATCATAGTAGTGGTGCAAACTAACAAATCAGAGCTCCGAGGTACATATCCATTTGAAGTATATACTTCCTCAAGGAGACTGTCAATAGTTCAAAACTTAAACCATCTGCACACCACACGGGGACAGAAGTAGCAGCCAGTACTGGCGGCTAGATGTGGTAGCCAGTGAAATGGCCAGACAGTAGGCTTACATACAAGGACAATAATGGCTTCCATTTTAACTTCCGTCCCTGTCTGCAGCGGTCTTTAGTTGGTAAAGAAATACATCTGGGGTTAGATGTTTATTTTAATAATGATAATTCATCATCTATAATTTTAAAATTGACAAAACGTTCCAACTTTGTATAATACTCATATTTCTAAACACTTCTAAACAATCCCGTATTGTTTGTGTATTATTAGAGAAAATTTACATTCGAGAAAAAAAAATAAATAATGTAAATTATTGTAATTTCAGGTAATAACAATGTGTATGTGTGTAACACTGAGTGCCATGGTGACTCTTATATTCCTCTTCATGCCAAAGCTGTACATCATTGTGTTTCGACCCGAGAAGAATAACCGCGCTCTCTTCACCACTTCTAAGTCCATACGGTGCCATATTGGAGCTCGGGTTGCTACTGCCCTGGCTGAGAAGAGTAGTGTGGGCAGTATTGCTAGCACTAGCGCAGGAGCCAGGGACCTCAAGGAAGGCCGAGTTAGGCACAGCGTCAATTGGCATGATGAAGAAGGAAATAGAAAAAGTAAGAAAAAAATTGGAATTTCAATCTCGATACAATCATAATGCAATCACATGCATAGTCAGAATATTTGCCTAGTAACTATGGGTTATTTGTGAGATATATTAATAAAATAAAAATGTTCCTCAACTCTTAAAAGACTAAAATTAAAAATCTCTAGAAATAGATGAGATATTTTTAAATAATGGTATTCAAAAACAAACATTTAACACCTGCATATATACGCTTTATTAATCTATTTTCCAGAATTTGTTTTATTCCTATTCTTAAAGATGTGTGTCAGAGCCATACAAGCTTCTGACATCACTGCGACCTGTGAAGATCTACTGTATCCCCGTGAATAGTTCTCGCCCTCCAAGCCCAGGTCTTTAAAGAGCCTGGCTACTATGTGGAAGGCGAGAGTTCTCATTTTGCTAAATCTCCTCTTCTAAGCCCAGATCCGTAAAGTATCAGGCTATTATTTAGGGGGTGAGCTCTTCAACATTCTCAGATTTAACCAGTGCTCCCCCGAGGATGCGGCTTCATGTAAAGCGTCACATTCACATAGAATGTGTATAGGTGTTTCCTCATCTGCATTGCAAAACCTACATCCATAATTTGTAAAATTAATCATATAATTTAGGCCTGTCTTAACAGAATATAACATCATTTTTTTTTTAATAAGAGAAATATACAAAATCTTGTATTCTTTGTAGACTTATGTGACATCATAGCCATACAAGTGTTAATATTGACCTAATATTACAATTCCAAGTTGCTTCAAACCAACCAATTATTATTCCAGATGAAACTGTAGTGATGAAGCCCAAACCAGAACACCGCACTTTATCATGCCAAACTGGTAATGATTTGTTACAATACCTTCTTCAAAATCAGAAGGTCAATGTTTCTGTACAAGGCTGTCCTCCAAACGAGGCATCTCAGTGGTCTGAACTTAATCCCAAGACCCTTCTAGAAACACAAAATAGGAAGTATTGTGTCAACGGCAAAAGCAACAGTCCTAATATGTCAGTCAAGTCACTAAACCCCTTGTTGTTGAGACCCAAACCAACTTCTACGCCACTTCTAAACACCAAGGCAAGAATCAGAGAAGAAAGTGTATCCGAGTGTTCGCTGAGTGATGAAGAGATGACGCAGATCAAAAGCATAACAATAACTCTTGGATCATTAAATTCAATAAACAACCACATGTATTGCGGAAAGGAAAATGCAGTTTATTCAAATAACGAAAGTACTGACGCAGTTCGACTTAGAAAGACAATATCTGAGTCACCAATTCCGTCAAATCAAAATACAGTAGACATTAATAACATATCAAAAAGCACATTTTAATCATTATTATTTGATTGGTTAGATGTTCAGTGTTGTAATTGGAGTCATTCTAATGTGATGAATCACATGCATGTGTATATGTACAATATAATACGAGAAATTGTTCAAAATACTTCTGTCTAACAAATAATTTTAATTTCGATTTCCAATGTTGAGATAAATGCGATGATAATATTTATTGTCTCTTCAGAAAGTAACAATAAGTTAAAACTTTTTTACTGTATTTTTTATGTAGCCCAAGTCATTATATTGTCAAAAACATTTGGAGAACTACTAACTGTATTATTGGTGAGAGTTGTTTACTTTCTGTGTTCCCAAAAATATTTGCTAATTCATAATACTAAGTTCATATGAGTAATGTATAAACATACCTAACACCAGTCAATTTTTTAAAAATTAGGTACCATAAGACGTGTAGTAAATGATAACAATTATTAAAATTATTGAAAGAATTTATTACTATAATAAGAATTGTGTTTATTTCTTTAAAAAAACATTTAACTGTAGGTACAAAAGATATTATGGATATATTATATACATAGTAATATAAAATGAACATTAAAATAGGTAAAATTACAATGCGATGTAAATATCTAAGATTTTGAAAAAACGACATAAGGTTAATAAAACTAGAAATATTAAGTGTTAAATGTTGTAAATAAAAGATATCATGTATGCACTTACTAGGTACTTCATTTATAAAATAAATTCAAAGGATCTAAAAGAAATAATACCTAAATTTAAACTTATTTCAACAGAGAGAGAGAAAACGTTTTTGAGAAGGGAATATGGAAGTCCAGGCATTTACAGGGCTTATGACCTGTCATTGGCTGGTTTAAGTGGCCACTTTACACACTGTGTAACATTCACCATTCTGCCCATGTTTGAACATCCAAATTTCCTCAACTCTTCCATCTGTTGACTTTTGTGAAGTAAAGGAGCTGAAACCTTTATTATGTTGGTGAGATTCATCCGGCTGAACCAAATCACTTACTAGGCAACGCCTGAAAACAATTTTCTAATTTTTATACTTCTTCTTTTACCAGGTAGTAATTCAACAATGATTGTTGAAATAATACCTACTAACATTGTTGAACCTTTAGTAAAACATTATCACGTACAGTGTGTTCGGATGTTTAATAAGTGTACGTTAATGTGTTAGTGCCTGTCGGCGAACCAAGGATACATACAAATTTTGTTTGTATTGTTAGGCACATTAGAATGATTTATATGAAAACTTATTGCTTCTTCTTATCAGCCCGTTTCTCTCCAGTGCTGAATATAGGCCTCTTGCAAATTTTTCGATGTTTTTTTCGACAGGCACTCTGTTTCCATCCATGTCCCATGAGTTTGACAATGTCGTCGGTCCATCTCCTCTATGGTCTCCCTACTTTCCTTTTATTTTCGTAGGGTCTCCAATTTAGTGTTCTGGGGGTCCACCTATCAACTTCTTGTCTCGCTACATGACCCGCCCACTGCTATTTTTGTCTTCCCACTCTTTCTGCGACATCGATCACCTTTGTGCAGCGTCTTATCTCCTCATTCCTTATTTGGTCTCTTAAGGAGACGCTCAACATTTGTATTTCCATAGACCGCTGAGTGCACTTAATTTCGTAGACATGGTTTCAAGACCGTATGTTGCCACCGGCAGACCACAAAAGTTGTAGACTTTGGCCTTCAGATTGTTTGGGATTTCCTTATTTCTAAAAACGTGTTTCAGCTTTCCGTTATGTACAAAGCAGAGGGTATTAAAAAATTTAATGGACTCTATTTAATTTTAGTAATCAAATGTATTTATTAAGAACTTTTTAAAATAACTAAAGCGATTAAATGTTATTGTTATATATCTTTTGCCTAAAATAGGTATAGCTTTCCGCAGTCAAAATGCAATTGTATTAGTACTTCTAGTTGTTACTAGGCTTAATGTATTTTTTTGTACAACAGGCCAGGAGGCCTAATTACAATGCTGAATTGCAGCACCGAACATCCAAGCTCGAGAAAAAAAATTGTGTTTTAACCGGGAATCAAACCCAGAACTATCTGTGGGTAGGTCAAGTATCTTAGCCATTACACTACAAAGATTGCCAAATTAAATAACTTGTTTTATTAGGAATATTTACCAAAAAATACATTTCTAAGACATTATAATTCTAATATTTTTAAGTAGGTACCTATATCACATTATTCATAAACTTGTTTGAAAAATGTATACATATTATTCTAGCACAGCTATCACTCTACATTTTTTTTAAAAACTTACATTTTGATTAAATGAAAGTTGTTCACCTAGTGAATTCTTTTATATCTACAGGTATAGTTTATTTAAAGTGTTGTACTAGATAGGGATTTTTAAATGAAAAACAAAGCTCAACTATTAATAATCAAGTACCTTCATAATATCTAGCACAATTCCTAAAATTTTAAATATCAACCTTCCCCATAAAAATTAGATTTGTCAAATGTTTTGTTAGCAACTTTTTAATGCCATTATAGAAAAAAAATCTATTGCTGTAGAAGAAAACAAATTACTTTTACTACTAAATATGTGCCACATAATCTCCGCCAGTGCTGAATTTATTTCAGAAAATTGAATTTCAGCTCAAAAAATAATAATAATCCGATAACGAAATTGATATTTTATTCGTCAAATGTTTCTTAAATGTTATAAAAATATTTCATTTCTCAAATATTTTTCAAAAATGTTTGTTTAAGATCACCAAACAATTTGATATATTGTAAACTAATGACATATAATAAATAGATACATTATTCCTAGACTTATTACATCTAGAATAGTATATCATATATTACGTTGCCTTTAATTTATTTTTTTTAAAAGAGAACAAATCACGATACAGAACCATTCATTCATATAAGAGATATTATACATATTTCCTTAATTTATATTTATTTCTATGTAACTCGTTACCATAGAAATACTAGCTGGCTTGTAATAATGTGCTTGAAAATAAAGCGTATTATTATCTACTTATTCCATAAATTTGATTGTGTATTTACGAATGAAACCAAACATCTGTTTCGGCTTTCACAATAGCAGTACAATTAAAGCATTTTTTCGTCACACACGAAGGCATATTTCTACATAGCACCACATCAAATCATGATGAAAGTCCTTTAGATAATAAATGCACGGAAGGGAATTACCCACGAATTGAAATGCCATTTTCTTTGCACTAAAAACGTGTCTATTTAATTATGCATTCATCATTGTTGTACACTGTTTACTATAATATCACTGGGTAGTACTACAAATGTAGTCAGGGTATACGTTCAAGGCGCACTGAAAGAATACAGTAGTGTATTGTGACACTGTCCCATTGAGTTTAGATAACGATTAGCTGGTCGATATTCATATATATATTCTAGAATACCGAGACGCT
Source organism: Micrasema longulum (assembly GCF_059751315.1). Taxonomy (NCBI): domain Eukaryota; kingdom Metazoa; phylum Arthropoda; class Insecta; order Trichoptera; family Brachycentridae; genus Micrasema; species Micrasema longulum. Next base: position 779,411 of record NW_028277772.1, read on the forward strand.
TATTTTTATTGAAATTCAACCGGGCAGTTCGAAACATTCTTCTGTGCTCCTTGAACGTAGACCCCATCTATAGATAGGTTCAAACTCAGCATTTGTGTGTTGGCCACTAAAAACACATTTTTTATTCTTCTCCATGAATGCTACAAATAGAAAAGTCATGCATTCAAACTGTCGTATGATTTGTATTAATCATGAAATTTCTAATTGTAACTTTCATGGAGGATAAAAAAATGTGTTTGTAGTGGGTAACTCACAAATGCTGATTTTGAAGTTACCTAGTTGTGACTACCCCCCGATATAGTGTGCAATATTTATATTCAAATATATTTTCTTGAAACAATTTATTTTGATGTGGCAAAACAAGTTCTTTGTAATCTAAGTAAATACATGACAGGATTGCCTCATATAGCGAGAATCTCAGTCAACTTAGCGGAACCTATGTAAAAACTACCTAAAGCTCTAATCACATTTCTTTTTCTGAAATTTTATAAATATTTCCTGTCCAAAATTAACTTTAAAGAAAATAACAAACCTTGATTGCGAATAATAATTATAATTTGATCTAACTGTACCTTTTATTTATTTTCTTTACATATTTATATTTATTTCACCTGTTCGAAAGGAAAGGAGGGAAGGCTGGTCTGGAGTTACTCTGTACAGATGTGCTGGCAAAAATATTTTTTAAGACCGCGTAAATAAAAAACTTTTCCTTGTTACTACACTATCAAATAAGTACCCGGAAATTTGAAATAAAACACAAACAACTTATCAATCATCTAAATTTATTATATCCCCTTCAAAATAGGCCCCTTCTGAGGCAATACACTTCTTCCAACGAACAATCCAATCATCGAAACAATTTTTAAAGCTATATTCCGGGATGGCCTTCAGTTCTCGTTGCGAATTAGTTTTGATGTCTTCAATGCTCTCAAAACGGGTTCCACGAAGTGGTAATTTGAGTTTTGGAAACAGGAAAAAGTCACACGGGGCCATATCTGGAGAGTACGGTGGTTGTTCGATGATATTTGTTGAATTTTTGTTCAAAAACTCGTTCACAATGATCGCTTTGTGCGCTGGTGCATTATCGTCGTGTCGAAGGCCGTCCTGAACGTGGCAAATCGTTCACTTCTTCTCGCCCCTCTTTGAACGATTTATACCAATCGTAAACTTGAGTTTTCGACATGGTTGAATCACCAAATGTTTTTTTCAACATTTCCAACGTTTTGGCACAAGAAATTTCGTTTGAAACACAAAATTTCACACAAACTCTTTGTTCGATATTTTTATCCATAGTAAAAATCGCAACGCACACAAAAGGTTGACTTGTTCCTAATGACGCCGTAACCACAGACTACAGATATCTTTAGACAGGAAACTATGGTACTATATCTAAGTACTTTTGGCGTCGATCGCAGCGCTGTCTAGTGTGGCATACAAGAAGCTTGACGATGGCGCGAAAATTCAAATCACTGCGTTGCATTATATATTGATATTTATTGTACAATATCAATACAAAATTGCTTAATTAAATACAAGTATTAGCACGCAATTTAATCTTTCTGTCTTGTATTTAAAAAAACAATTTTATATTGATATTGCACAATAAATTTATTATGGAATAGGAATACATAAATAAAAATTTTTAAAAACATTTTTAATAGTTTTATTTTACTGTTAAAATAAATCGCTTGATTCTATTATATACGTCAGAAAGAATCGAGAAAGAAAACTGACACTTGTAAAATAATATTATATACATGTGTGGTTAGTATATTGGTTTATCAAAAATAACAATTGAGTATTATTTAAAAATTGTGCAGCATTGTGATCAGCATTGGATCCCTGCTATTCCTGGATGAAAAATATTTTCTTCGTGCAGATTAAGAGCCATGGCATCAACAATCACCATTCTGAAACAAAAGAATATTATTAATGGTGGATAATTTATTTTATTTCACATTGACATTTCTAGGCTGCTGCTTAGGAATAAAACAAGAAGGAAGCACTTATAAGCTTATTAAGTAATGAAATGAAGTGCTTATATGGCAGGTAAGAAGAAAAGGGTATGCATGTATCTGCTTTATTGTCTGCGCTTCTTATTCTTAAGTCTTTTATTATAAGACTTTCTAGCTTGTAATTTGAGAGGATCAACAATGCAAGACTCTAATTTTTTTCGCCCAGTTAATAGAAAGTTCATTTGTTTACACCAAGAAAAAATATATAATCGTAATACTAAGTTAACAATAAAATCAAAAAGATGGCCTCTATGTGCTGGACAAGATAAACATGCTGGATTTAATTTAGATAGTACTATTTCCTTCAAACTCGACATAACATGAAACTTATGGCAAATAATCGGTAAATTATTTTTGCAGTGATTGACAATGGTATTAAAAACTTTATAGATTTTGATTGTTGGGTGGATTAAAGTATTTGGACCACATGCCCTAGAAGTTATTAAACTATGCCCCGGTAACTGTATTTTAGATTTAAGATCCAGTCTACATTCACAACAAGATCCAAATTTAGATAGAGCCCGTTTTGCCACATAACCAGCTATATATTTACAAACCGCAACATATTGACTACTTTTCTGTCTTGAAGAACTTGTTGGTAAGGAGTGACTTCGATGTCCGATGTTAAAAAAAGTTTTAATGAATCTAAACGTAACGTAACTAACTATAGACCCATTTCAATGATATCTCCTGTACCTAAACTATTCGAATCAATTATTACAAAAAAAATAACACCTATATTTAAAAATGTGCTGATTGAGGAGCAGCATGGATTTAGGACAGCCAAATCAACGACGACCAATTTGCTTTCTTTTACTGATACTATTTTTACAGCGTTCGAGAATAATCTTCAAGCTGATGTACTGTATACAGACTTCTCCAAGGCCTTTGACAAAGTTGATCACAACATTTTATGTGCTAAACTTCGTGCTGTAGGCATTAGAGATCCCTTTTTATCGTTTTTAAAATCCTACCTCTCACATAGAAAACAAAGTGTAAAAATCAATAACTTCATATCAAATGGCTTCCTAGTAACTTCTGGTGTACCACAGGGTGCCCACTTGGCCCCTCTTCTATTTAATCTGTTTGTTAATGATGCTGCTAATGTTTTTTCTTTTACAAAATTCTGGCTTTTTGCTGACGATAACAAGATACTTAAGCTAATTAAAAATATTGATGACTGTGTCAGACTCCAAGAAGACATAAATGCATTTCATACTTGGTGCAAAACTAATAACATGGAACTTAACATCGATAAATGCAAAATTATTTCATACCATAAATGTAAACATCCTTTTATTTTTGATTATAAACTTAATGGCCAAGTTCTTTCGATTGTCACCTCTATAAGAGATCTTGGAGTGATCCTAGATAATAAACTAACTTTTCTGGAACACTTTGATAATATAGTAAACAGATCCTTAAAAATTTTAGGCTTTATTAATAGAACTACGTCTGATTTCCAAAGTATGCTTACACTTAAAACACTTTATTGCTCTTTAGTTCGCCCTATTCTTGAATATGCATCTGTAATCTGGTCCCCTCATTATGCTGTTCATATCAAGCGCCTTGAATCAGTTCAACATCGTTTTATAAGAAAAATTGCATGGAAGATGGGATTGGAAAGAGGAGACTATTCATATTCTGATATGGAGAGGTTTTTAAGCATATCAAGTCTTGAAAAACGCAGATGCATTGCAGATATAATCTGCATGTATAAAATTATGAACTGTCTCATTGATGCCCCTGAAATTTTGCAAAAGATTCTTTTTAACGTTCCCACCCGTAGACTAAGAAATAATGAAATGCTTTTCCTCGGTCACTACAGGACCAATTATGGTGCACAGTCGCCTTTGCCCAGAATGATCAGGCGGGTGAACGATCATCAAGATCTTGATTATTATGGTGTAAGGATGTCTTTCTTTACAAATCAGCTAAAGAATCTGTATAGTTAGCCTATGCTTTTTACTTAATCTAAAAAATCTATCATCTGTCTTTGCTGCTTATTTCTGTTCCTTATATTTTTTTATTCCTTTGTAAAAATTTCTTTTAATTGTAATGTTTATAATGGACTTTGTCAGTAAATAAATAAATAAATAAATAAATAAATAAAATTTCACCGTCATCATTTTCACAATTTGCTCCAATGGAGCGAGTATGAGATAAGTTTGATATGAGAAGCGACTTAAAAGCATCTATAAAATTTGAACTAGAGGGGTTAATGTTACGTGCACCCTGACTTCTTACCATGCCAAAAAAGTTTTCAATGGGGTCTTGGTTAAGGTTACGTGGAAGCACAAAAGTAAATTTATAACATGTAAGTAATTTATTACTCAAATATGATATTGCTTCCAGAGTTGTAATCCAGTTACGCACTGTAGGTGGTATTGATATTTTTTGGTTTTAGGAATCTACAAATTTTACTGATTTTAAGATGGAAATAGCTTCCTGCCAAAATTTCCAGTAGGGAGATGTTAATCTGACTCCACAACGGTATTTACAAATAATACTATCAGCATTGAGAGAACTGCCATTTAAACTGTCGATAAGTTTATTTATAAATAAGACAAGATCAGCAGTCTGCGATGCCCCATCGTCAATATCATCCACAGTATCTGCCAAAGATTTCATGGTAGTTCCTACTGTCCTGCTGAACACCAACCTTGACCTTCATTTTTCTAAGTTTATCAGGGAAAATATGACAATCTGTTAATTTGTGCATTTGGAAAAAGTCTTCCCCTCTTGCTTGATCGTATGTGTATGATTGTACAATATGGGACCACTTTGCTATTTTTGATACAGAATTTTGAACAAAATGTACATCTTTTACTAGCATATTATTTCTAAATCCCTTCAAAAGATGTGGCACATCAAACATTTGTACGATTTCATGGCCTTCAATTTCAAACCCGTGAACTCTATATTCAGTACCACCCCGAAGGTACAATTCACGGGTTTCCTGTTTCAGGATATTTATTTTATTTACAGCAGAGTTGTGCAGTGACATATACATAAGCCAACAGAGTTTGTATTCCACCCTCTGTGGAAAACGTAGCCAGTGTAGTTCCTGAAGTAGTGGAGTGATATGACTGAACTTAGAGATTCCGAAAATAAGTCTCGCTGCGGTATTCAATACAGATTGTAGGCGAGTCATTTTGTTCATTGGTAGACCTGCATAGATACCATTACAATAATCGCCTCTAAACACTACAAACGCATTTTTTAATTGACGGGCGGCATCAAACCTTTATTGATGTCGGTGAGTTTCATCTAGATAAATTATTTCACCTCTTAGGTAATGCCTAAAAACACTTTAATTTTTTTATGCAAGTTTTTTAATCAACAATATTTTAAGAGTATGTCCAAATGTTTGTAGGGAGTTATTTAGATTGAAACTTAAAGATAACTGGTAAATGTACTAAGAAGTTATGTTATTTCTTGGTAGTTGTAATAATATAATAAAAAATAAAAAAAGTTTTTGTGCAACTGTCTCACAAATTGATATTTCTTCCAAGAAAAATATTCCGTTTCACTAATAGCTAGTTCACGCATAATGGATTGAGCGAGATAGACAACAGTTGCCGAAATTAAAAACAGCTGTGGTAAATTACATATTTTTTACATTTATATATATATTTAATCTTACTTTGTTACTCTAACAAACAATTTAACTCTGCAAAGCGTCCTTTTTATTGTGAATAAATTTACAAAATATATCATTCAAAATGATAACGGATAGTGAAAGTGATATAGAAATAATAGTACTTCACCGAGAAACTTGGAGACTTAGCAGCTCAACCTATTCCGAAAGTGAATTAGACAATAACGATCAACTTCTAAGTGATGTGATGATAGTTTATATGACTCTTAAGGAAGAAATCGAAGAAACTTTTTCTGAAGTATTCTTGGATCAATATCGAGCTGATATACCTCATTTACCACAATTACGTTTTGTTTGTAGAATAGTTTGTAGAATAGAGTTTGTATAATAATAATTACGTTTTTTTTGTAGAGTAATAATTAATACCTAATGAACAGCTAAAACATTTTAATTTCCCATTACTGTGGGTACCCATTATAATAAATTAACAAATTATTTTTTTAATATTCAAACATCCTAATTGACAAACATTAGGTTCCATGGTAAATTATTTTTATGTTTTATGGCTCTTTACTTATTTGTTTATATTCTTAATTAAGGGGTTTTCCGGTGATATTGGGACCTCACTAGATAGGAGTTATTATATTAAAGTTAAAATATTCAATTAGTTATTCAACGAAGTACATCAATATTTTCGTAATCACTGGGTCGGGTATAATAGCGGGGAAAGCACAGAATACAATTATTTTCCTCAAATATCATATAAGTGATTGAAAAATCTAAATATTAACATAGACTACTGGACTACATTACTCTGCTGGAGTGCACTCAGACCAGAAATACGCAGTGGGCCTGATATGTCATCAGCGTTGATATCTAAAAACATTATTAATTAGTAATATGTGACAATGTGTCAATGAGTCGGACAAGTAACTGTATGTATACATTTTAAGTTCTTCGAAAATACAAACAGCTTTAATATGCCGATTTGCTGGAGAAAATTATGGGTCAGAAATTTGTTTCAACTGAGAGGGTCACTTTCATGGTCATGTCATACGATATAAATGTGCTATAAACTTTTTAATAATTAAAAAAGGAATGGCCCACGCTCAGACGCTGTAGTCTTTGTCGATCACAAAAACGGCATTTGTAAATTTGCAGAAAACACCCACAAAACTAGAAAAATCTTATGGTACTATAAAAATCATTTAAACTTGTCAAATACATAATAAGATTCTTGTTTGTAATATTTAAAAAAACTTATGTATTCATTGTTATCATTTGTTAGTCAAAAACATTCCAACTGTTGTGTAGATTTTATAATTCACCCTTTTCACAAAATGGCTATTATCTCAGTTTCACTTTTCTATGGCTGGCTGCTTTCTGTATAACTACGTTCAAATATCATCACTTTAGACTTAGTTTGGTTCATCGCCAATTGGCTCTCCAGGCATACATCATACATTCTAGAGACTATTTGTTGCAAATCCTCGTTGCTGCTTGCTAACAGAACTGCATCATCAACATACAACAAGCAGCTGACTGAAAAATTATCAGTTTTTGCTCCAATACCCATACATTCTATCTCTTTCATACAGTTGTCCATGTATAGATTAAACAACCATAGTGACATTACACATCCCTGTTTCATGCCTTTTGAGATCGCAAACCAAGATGTAAATCTCCCATTAACTCTTACACACGCTGAACTCTCCTGAATTTATATGTATTTTTTATTATTTTTTTCTTTTTAACAAAGAAACAAAGATGTTTCTCTTTCTCTTATATATAAATATGTATGTCTGTAAATTTTTATTACAAAAATAAAAAAATATTACTACAAACCAGAAATAGGTTGGATGAAAGTCGTACCACTGCAATTGGCAACGCCTTCCGGGAGTGCACAGGGGAGTTCTTCAGTAACAGCTACGCCGACTGTAATTCACAATAAAAATAAAATGAACATCATACCAGATAACATAATGCAAGAATTTCAGGAAAAACCTTGAAAGATCGAGTGAGGCTTGAACGAATAGAAAAGAATAAGCTGAGATGGTTAGGACGTGTAGAAAGCATTAACGATAATATAATAACTGAGATAGAACATAAGTCTGAAAGAAGGGGTGTAAGGAAATGTGAAAATTATAGAAATACATACCCGAACTCTGTTCACCAAGTAAATAATGAAAACTATTTTCTTTGGATGGTGACTTGTTAAACCCTGTAAAAAAAATACAAATTACCAACACCACATTGCAAAAGCACATCCTTACAGATTGTATACACACCATGCCACCCTAGTAATTGTTTGTAAATAATGACCAAATAAAAATGTCGGAAGTTGCAGGAAAAGGCACTACGCCAACTTTGTACATACATTATAACCCGATTAATCAACTGTAAAAACAATATAAACTCCGATTGAGACAAAAAATATGGAACGATATAGCAAAACTGTAAGACAAATCACAAACACCACATTCCAAAAGCAGACTTGCAATTGTATAGACACAAGACAGATAAATAAGGTGCAATTACAGTGGAAAGCTAACCTAAGTCGTACATATATTTTTCTTGCAGAAATACTAATAACTTTAATTGTAAAATGGGTCCAGATTAATAAAAGTATGCTTTCCCTATGAGTTATAAATTTGCAGGGCAGGCAAACGGGACGAATAAACGTGCAACATGAGACAAATTCTTGAAATAATTATGTATGAAATATCATGTAATTTACCTGGCAATCCAATGGTAGGCACAGAGCACAATAAAAGCTGGATGTCATTGTATTGGCTAAAGTTGAATGCGTTGAAGTGTTTAATGCACACAAAACAACGTCGATTAATCTTGTCATCGGATAAATTCATAAATTTGGGACTTTGAACACGATTGATCCGTTCTTTAAATAAATGTGGATATCGTTTCGGAAAACGATGTAGTTTTTTCGTAGAATTACGATTCGGTACGCAACAACTCGGTATTTCGAAGAAAAAGTGCAAAAACACAGAGAGCAGTGTGACAGCGATTTCGAATGGAAACGGATAAATTGGCGGTTCGTCTAGAAGGACGCCGGCCGGCACGGCGTGGCTGGGCACACGCCGCCGACAGTTGCGCCACAAACTGTATTGATTTACTAGCAAGTGGCTTGTGCGACATCGGAAGAATGACTAGAAAGTCTTGTATTGGCTGAAAACTGCCTGGTAGTCACTTAATACTTGCTATTGTCCCTTGTCCCGCAGACATCCTCCATGTTTTTTTGTAGAGGTTGCGCATCCTTCCAAGTTTCAAATAATGTATTTAATAAAAATAACTGGAAATTTAACCTAAGACCTCATGCATTGTGCATTGCAAATAGAGTGAAGACGTACCTACTTATCTAATGCCTACTACAAATAATAATAAAAAAACACAGTTCGAAGTTCTGTCATGCAGTTTTTTGTTTTTTTTTATTTAGGAAATATTAAATTCTGAAAGTGGTTTTGAAGATCTTTAAATTTTGTGGTAAAATAATTAATTATTCATGTTTTTATGTCCTCTAAATGTTAACATTCCAAACCAAAATATTACTGATTTAGGTAGTAAAGTTTTAAATCAGACATTAACTCTTTTAACCGATGGTGTAAAGTCAATAAATTAGAACTAAATATTAAAAAATGCAAAATAATGTCATTTTATAGAACAAAACAACCAATTTCCTTCGAGTACCTATTAGAAAACTCCAAAATTGATGTAGTCAAGTCCATCAGAGATTTAGGAGTTGTTTTGGACTATAAACTGACATACAACGAGCATATAGATAATACAGTAAATAAATCACTGAAATTACTTGGCTTCATTAACAGAATATCCTCTGATTTTACTAATGTCCGTACAATCAAAACTCTGTATTGCTCAACTGTTCGCCCTCTTCTTGAATATGCCTCAGTGGTCTGGTCTCCATTCTATGTCAATCGCATTAATCACATTGAATCAGTCCAACATCGCTTGCTTCGAAAAATAGCGTGGATGCTTGGACTAGAGAGAGATAATTATTCTTATGCTGAAATAGAGTCAATGTTAAATATTTCTAGTCTACAAAAACGTAGAACTAATATTGACTCCATATATATGTTCGGCATACTAAATGGTATAATCGATGTTCCATCATTACTGGGACAAGTAAAATTCAATATCCCGACTCGTAGATTGAGAAACAATGAAGTACTGTTCATCGATCAGCATAGAACAAACTATGGCCTAAATTCTCCAATGACCCGCCTTTGTCGTATTGTTAACTCAAGACAGGATCTGGACTTTTTTGGTTTAAGTTTACAACGATTTAAACGAGCACTACATAAATAGTCCAGATCTTGTCTCGATGTCCCTTATGTTTGTCAATGCTTCTTTCTTTTTTCTTTAAATGTTTTAAACTATTCTTTTATTGTAATATTTAAACCTTATAAATTGTATACATGGACAATGTCCGTTAATAAATAAATAAATATCACAATTAAGTACAAAAATTACACTTTGTTATTATAGTTTCACACGATTTTATTATTTTACAATAACTTATCACCCGTAGATGGGAGAAGTGCTCTCCCGAAACTATAGTTCTTGTAATAATAAAATCCTGTAGCACTAAAAACAAAGTTTTATTTTTTCAATAATTTGTAATGAAGTGTTACGAAGTGAATGCCGATTCAATTAATAATCTCACATAGGCTGTATTTTAATAATTATATTTTTGTTACCAGAGGAGGGTCTTGCCTTCCCCAATTTTTTTTTTACATACATTTCGGGTGGTGAAAATGACATATTTGTAATAATATATAAATATTTAAACAAGTAATGACCATTTCGTTCATTAATAAATTTGAAATAAAAATATATATTTTGCTTTGAAATGCTAAATTTTATAATTTTTCATATTTCACATATACCTACCAATAGTCATCATCATAGTAATAATTATTCATTGAATTCACCAATAGCTAGCCTGCAGCAGATTGCAAATTAATACAGTGATAAAATAGATTTATTTTATACCTCAAGATAGGATTTTAGGGAATCAAGTCTCGTGTTCAGTAAAAAATTCAATAATTGGAAATTTAATGAATAACTTGATTCTTTTTCTTGCATTTTTATTTTTTATTTTTGTACAGTCATATGTATTTCTATATATTATGCAATTTGTGAAAATTATGAAGTAAAATGGGCGTTAATGAATACACAAATTTCTCTGAATTTTATAGGATCAACAAGTATATACAAAAATGCTGTGTTGTAATATAAATTTTCTCATAAGAAATACGTTTTGTTCTAAAATTATGACAACCAATATAATTGGACCAGTTAACACAGGCTTCTACGGCTTAACGCAGCCTGACATAATCCCGCCTTCACAAAATGTATCTAAGGATATTTTGCCTTATCCATCAGTTCTTGAAAAAGACAATGATACAATATTTTATGAAAAAATAAAATCTCAGTGGTGGGATGAAGATGGATCAATGAGGTGTCTTCATTCATTGAACAAAGTGAGGTTGGTAAAAAGCATAATAATTAATTTTTATGTATTTAATATAATTAAATAGGTGGTAGGTATTGATGGAGTCTAAATTCAAGGTGCACAGAAGGAATGCGATAATGTGTTTTGACGCTGCCCGGTTCAGTTACGATATATAATTTTTGTGAATATTGACGGTACAATTTTTATCTAAACTCAACCGGGTAGCGTCAAATGCATTACCACATTCCCTCCGTGCGCCTTGAACATAGACCCCGTCTAAAGGTAGGTTATAAGTAAGTTGGTATACCTCAAAAAATAATATTACTTGGTACCTACTCAACAAAGTTACATGGGTAAGTATTAATATAACGTAGGGGCATATTTACATTCAGGCAAATATGTTTGGTACACAATAAAAATTTAAAGTAAAATATATAAACATAAAGGACATCAAAAACTAAATTCAAATTACAAAGTATCATATAGAGAAAAACCAACCAAAAAACGAAATTAAAAATTTACTATGAGATATGATTAAAGATGACGGAAAATGACATGAAAAGATTGAAAGAAAAGAAAATTTCAATGATAGCATAAAGGAAGACAATTTATTACAAAAATAGTCAACACTAAGGTAATTAACATTTATTATAACAGAGAAGATGAAAGAATTTAAAGAATATGGATGTTCAAGCATTGTCAGAATAGTGAATGTTACAAAGTAGGTCATTTAAATCAGCCAATGTTAGATCATAAGCCCTGTAAATGCGTAGACTTCCATTTTCCGTCTCCAAAACGGCTTCCATCTTTTTTGTAATATGCAGCGTCGTAGCTAGGGGCTAGCCAGGCGGGCGGCTGCCCGGGGAAACCTGGCTCTATCTTAGGTTTCTGAAAGGTGTGTTTAAACATATGGAGCTAAGTACTTTTTAATCATATTCTAGGATACCTTTTATTCGAGATGGTCTACTTTACACTCTTCCTGAATTAGGTATACAAAAGCAAACCCCGTTTCCATTACGTAGTACGAAAATATTGGGCATTGGATGTGGAGGTGGAATTTTAACAGAGGTATCTACCATATAAATTGTGTAACTTTTCATTTTAACATTCCGAATGTTCTTATTTGGATAAAAATTGTAGATCTTTTAATTATAAATGTATGTCACTTTTGGTGATTTGCATGACTGATATAATGTATTCAAATAATATTTCATTTAATAATTTTATTCTTGTATTATATTTCAGCCCTTAAGTATATTAGGTGCACATGTTGTGGGCTTGGATCCATGTTCCATATTAGTGGCATTAGCAAAGGATCATGCATCATCTATGCCTAATTTAGAATATATTAATGAAGACATTATGGTAATGGACTTTATAGAATTAAATGATTTTCAATTCATTAATGTTATTCTGACACAACTTCTCTTCAAGTAACAATTTGATTTGTCTTTAAGGAATTCTGTGATAAAAATCATGAAGTATTTGATGGAGTTGCAGTGTCTGAAGTAATTGAACATATCAAAGACAAAGAGCATTTTATACATTGTTGTATTAAAACGCTCAAACCTGGGGGATCATTATTTATAACAAATCTCTCTTGGCTCAGAGGAATTACTGAAAATATTTTAAAAGTTGTACCACCTGGAGCTCACCCATTAGAAAAATTTATAACCCCAAATGATATGTCACGCTTATTAGATAAATGTGAGTTTATGAAATACCTAATGAATTATATGTTTGCTCTTTTTATCTGCCATTGACTGCCTCTGTAGTAATATTAAATAAATAATATCTGAAAATGTATGGAACATATAAATATGAACATAAACATGCAGGTAATCTTTTTAACTTCACTGTTTTCAGATAATTGTAAGAGAAAGATTATTCGTGGTTTGTTATATATTTTTGTAAGTAACGAATGGCATTGGACAGGAAACACATCATTAAGCTATGCAGTACATGCAATAAAAAAAGGGAAAGAGTGAAAAAATTGAACGAAGATAAATAAATAAAATAAAAGTAAAATAAAAGAAGTACTCTGTAGTTTGTTATGCTTTAAATGTCTTCATTATGTATTTACTTAACACGTTTTTTACTTCATTTACATAATTATGTATTATTATTATTTTATAAAATTTTGTTCATTACAGGCAAGATTTTTTAATAATTAGTTTTAATGCTCCAAAAACTTTCTAAATATCTTTATTTAATTGATAGGAATACCGAATACAACAATATTTAATTTTTCATTTTACATATTTAAGTGCTTTTACATTAAAAAACAAAAAATAAATAATTAAAATTGAAATTGAATTATTCTAAAAATTAATTCATAATAAAAAATACATTTTATATACGTAAACATTAATAAAATAAAATTAACAATTCTTATTCTTAGAGGTGGGGTTCAGTGCTATTTAAGCTCCTGACGTCACTGCGACCTGTGAAGATCTATTGTGACGGGTCCCCGTGAATAGTTCTCGCCCTCCTACCCCAGGTCTATAAAAAGCCTGACTATTGTGTGAAAGGTGAGAGTTCACATTTTGCTAAATCTCCCCCTTCTAGCTCAGGTCTTTAAAGAGCCTGGCTACTGCCTGGAAGGCGAGAGTTTACATTCTGCTAAACATCCCCCTCCAAGCCCAGATCCGTAAAGTATTGGGCTATTATGTAGGGGGTGAGTTCTTTAATATCTTCAGGTTTAACCAGTGGTTCTCCGAGGATGAGGCTCCTTTTATGGTGTAAAAAAATAGCAATACGAATTACTAATCTTAAATCATTGTAAAAAATTCATTCATTTATATAAAACTAATAAATAAAATAAGTGAGTCCCATCTCAACACTGGACTAGTCCCACAGAGTTGGAATTTATGTCTCAAATAATGTACAATAAACTTATGTGTTTAAATAAATAAATAAAATAAATATACTTCTTAAATCTAAACAATCCAGTGTCAAAAATGATAATCTTTACGTTTTCAATGCTGTTGTGTAATCTGCACACTCTTGATACTGGATCGAGAAGGATAAATTATTCTTAAACGAAGCTACGAAAAATGTTTTTGAGTTCCTTAAGGTATGATTATTAGGAACACTAATTTTTATATTACTCTAACAACTTGAGCTTTCCAATTTACCACTAACAATTTCATATAAATACAACAAATAATTTACCTTTCTTCAAGTTTCTAACATTTTGAAATGAAAGTGTTATGGACGATAATATAAGCCACCTACCTTATTTAACCTGTTTTGGATCGAACTTATTATCAAAAATAAACACTGACTTTTTCAAGTTTTTAAAAACTAGTTTGATTTCATTTATGTTCAACGTTTCTACCTCTCTAATGAAACAAGATGCTTATGTTTAGAGAGGGAGATAGTTTATTAAGTATTTTGAAAGTAATGTTGCTGAATAGTAACAGTTATAATAGCTAACATTATCAAGATTTTATGAATATTATTATTTCCTAGTATAATATTTAGAATATAATTTTATTTTGATGTTTGAAATGGGAGGTGCTGTAAAAGTATTAAGGAGCAGAACGATTTTGATTGTTGTGTACATTTTGGGAAAGTATACAGATTAAGTGTATAAGAATAAAATAATTTACTATTTTGGGAAGATTAGGCAAAACTTTTAATAATTACACGCATATTTTTGGAATTGGAGTAAGTACCTACCTTTATTACCATATATTATATGGTCATACTGTCTTGGATTTTTGACACTTCTATACTAATGGCAGCATTAAATCTCGAATAGTTAGTGTTGTGAGGATTGAAACGGTTGAATAATTTATAACCGATTATTGTTAAAACGGAGTGACCGATTCTGAATGTTTTTTGGAAATACAATTTTGTTCAACATATAAATTCCTCCCTCAACCCATAAATATTTTGTATAGCTATTATTTATAATGCACAAAATAAAACTGACATTAACCTTTGTCTAGTTATTCATGATCTTATACAAAAACAATCATGCAAATCTATCTTGAAATGAATTTCTGACACTAAACGCTTTGTTTATTTTTCAAAAATGAGATTTCTACACAAAATATTTTGACAGTTATGACAAGTAACTTTCAGATATTGTTTATTTTGGAAAAAAAGTTGAATAAGTTTATTTCGCTTATATATTTTGCAAATACCTACAACTATTTTTTGTTAGGTACCAAAAGATGAACCGATTACATGAGAATGAATAGTTCGAGCTGGTTATTATCATAACCAATAACTTGTTTTTATTCCATAACCAACAGTAAAACATTTGAAATTATTTATATTTAATATAAAAATTAGAAACCTAATACTACAAATATTAGATAACTAATGATACTAAATGGACATCACTAATCACTAGTGAATAAATAACGAAAAAAAACGCTAAATTCTATGTTTGAAGTTTGTAGTTCTGCCGCTAATATTGTTTTTTTTTTAAATAATCGTGAATACAAATGTCAGATTATAATTATTTCACATATTTTTAACGAAAATATAACTATGCTGAGTTTTTTGGTGCATCGTTCCATAATTTGAACGTATAAAACGAGATTGTACATTACTTAACCTATATATTTTTTGCTACTGTGGTAAGTAAATATTATTTTTTTATTCTGCCGTATATTTTACTAATGCTTATGCACGATAACGGTATTTTTGTTTTTAGTATCTTGTTATTCACTTACTGTTATATTTTAGGGTAATAGAGTAATTCTGTCAAAATGCTCAGTAGCAATATAAGGTTTCTAGTGATAAGTAAGATTCAAACTAGAGTTCTAAGTACCAGTGTCCCTGGGAGAGAAAAGGAACCTTTAAAAGATCTTCCTCAAGGTGCAAAGTCTTCTACCGTAGACCACAGTGAAGTATCATTTCATGAAAAATTAAAGCTTCAATGGTGGAATAAAGACGGAGTAATGAAAGGTCTTCACTCTTTAAATAAACTAAGGTAACTACAAACTATTTGAATTTAATACATAATATTAAGAGTCACACAGCATTCCATGGCACTTCATGTTTACATAATACAAAATTAAAAATATAATTCGTACATAGGCATTGAGTAACCGTGACAAACTATAAAAAAAAACACAAAACAAAATAATGTCATTTCATATCTGATTTTGTTAGATTTCAGACCGAGTCATTTTTTATAATGAAAAAGTTCAGTGCTACGGGAAATTGGATACAAAAATGTTTTCTTATACCCTGTAAAAATTAGAGCATTTAATTGTACGGCAATATTTAAAAAAAAAAAAACTGTTTAATAAAAATGAACTACTTTCAACTACATCAAACGTTCTCGTGAATCAAACAATCAATCAACCACGGAACTTCCTCATTCCAATGCTTATATAGCGAATCATTTCAAGTTTGGATGATGCTCAATTTTTTTGTGCCACAATAGGCCCAATTACCTGATAAAGATGCAGTTGAAATATAATATTTGATTTATTTTATGTTTTCAGTAATTATTTTGCCAATGAGGAATTTAGAATTTGAGCATAAAATTGTATGTCGAAGTTTCTTGAAAATGTATGAAAAATAGAATAAAAATGATTTGAATAAAAACAAACTACTGTGAACGGCGTCACTAGTTCTTCCGAATCAATCAATGAAAAGAGAGTTGTGATAGATTTCCGCTTTACTTTAAGTCAACTGACCAATCAGCAGAACTCACCGAGAAAAAGGGGAAAAGAAGTTGAAACGTCGCATACGGATTAATTTCGAAAATCATAGCGCTGACAATGCGATACAATTTTTTTTTTTTTTTTCAAAAATCATCATATTTCCTCATTAAAATGATTGTCATTTTAGCCTGATTTCATATTCAACAATGTTTTGAGTATGTCCAAATGTTAGCATTTGTTCCCTATAATTCAACTGGTTTAAGAAGCATAAAAAATAAAAAAAATGTTTTTATGGATGAATCTCACCCACACAATAAAGCTGTCTTCGCTCTCTGTTGCAATAATTTTATATCTGAATTCACATTGGCTAGCCAAGTTACAAAACAGTTCCATATTGTAAAAATCATCTATACTTGGCATTTTACAATTTGGCTTGCCACGTTAAGCCGCCATCTTCTAAAACATCTAAAATCTTTCCCAACTTAATGATATTGTTTCTTTCCAGGGTACCTTTGGTTCGAGATGGTCTACTCAACACGGCACCTGGTTTAGACTTGCAGAGAAATACTCCATATCCATTGAGCGGAACTAAAATTTTGGAAGTCGGATGTGGGGGCGGTATATTCACAGAGGTACTAACCTAATTCAGCAAGTAATTTTTAAATGCTGTCGTTATTTGAGTCTCCTAAAAATAACTTGGTTCAAAAGTATAAACTGTCTGAATGTTTAAATTTTCACTTCTACTCACTCGCTTTTGTGCTCCTAATCCTATAAAATAGGAAATTTGCCTGCGTCAAGCGCCGCGCTTCTGTTTTTTTAGATTCATTTTGCATGTGCAGCCTTCCTGCATGTTTTTTTTATTAACTATTGTTAATATTGTCGAGGTTGTCTGTTGATAATTAAAGAAATTTCTAAAGTTAAACATATATGTTTTATTACCATTGAAGTATTGCAGACCACAATCCGAATGCCTTGGCATTCCGCCAATGTCCTGTTTTTTGTCTCTCTGGCTTGCCGAGGCCCTTAATAATAATAATATGATATGAAAATAATGAAAAATAATATGTAATAGAAAAACGGAATGATAAAATAATTTTCTTTACAGCCGCTGGGCAGATTAGGCGCCCACGTCATAGGTTTAGATGCAAGTGACCTGTTGTTATCAATGGCTAAGGACCACGCACTAAATATCACTAATGTAGAATATGTCAATGAATCAATAGAGGTAATGTATTGTAAATCTTTCACATTTTAAAATATTTTTTGTAAAGAACACAGTTACAATGAGGAAGTTCAGTGCTGCGGGAAATTGAGTATAAAAAGTGTTTTCATTCATACAGAAAAATTTCAAGCATTTCATTGTGTGGCGAAGTACCTAAAAAATGTATGAAAACATTAATAAAAATTAACTGCTTTGATCTACGTCACAAGTTCTTCCGAATCGACCAACGAAGCTCACCGAAGAGAACCAGTGATGTCACGCGGGAGTACTTAAAAAATTACAAAACTTTAAAAAACCGTAGCGATGATTATACGATACATCAAATTGTAATTTTTTTTTGTCTATTATTATCATTATTAAAGCTAGTGTAATTATTAAAAAAAAAAAAAAATTAATAACAATATAATTTGACTTTATTTTATAAATTTATTGTAAACATATTTAATACCAGGAAATCTATATAAAATAAGTGAATTAGAAAATGAATACTGAGCATCCTTTGGTTATGATAGTCTCCATCTAAGATGGCTCTGCCTGTTCTAAGATGGAGATTTTTGATGTTTTAAAGTACAAGTAGTTCATAACTTGTCTTATTTTTTGTTTTGTACACCATTTTGTGAAAAGGGCCTAAATTATATTGTTATGGTATTTGTTACAATCAATAAAGTGTAAAGTTTCTGCAAACCAAGTTTTGTAAAATATCCATTGAAAGTAAACATAAAAATGGCATTTTTCAATAAAAAATGATAAAAGCGCCATGTATAAATAATTAGTTTCATATTTAAGCATTTTTTTCACATTAAAAAAAATACTTACATGTTATTGGCAGGTGTGCTGTAATGTACGTGTAAATTTTAAATATATAAATAAAACTTAGCAAACTTCAAACTTTCAGGATTTCTGTGTTAAAAATTCTGAAAAATTTGACGCAGCTGTGGCTTCTGAAGTGATCGAACATGTTAAAGACAAGGACCTTTTTGTGGAATCTTGCATTAAAACTATCAAACCTGGTGGCTCTATATTTGTAACTACACTTAATAAAACAAATCTCTCATGGCTGGGGGGAATAATGCTTGCTGAAAATGTACTAAAAATTGTTCCTCCTGGGACCCACCACTGGGATAAATTTATATCTCCAATTGATATGACCCGTTTACTGGAAAAATGTAAGTTTTTGTTCCTGAATTATTTTTTATTTTTACACATTCAAAATTTTTAATCTTTTAATTTAATAAAATACTGCTAGAAGAAAGCATAAGTATATAATAGGGACTTGAATAAGTTCTTGCCGTTTTCCGACAGATGATGTTATCTTAATTTTTTGACATCGGGCAATACCAGTCGATTTCACCGCGTCCTACCCCACACATAGCTCCTTTTGATTATCACTTTTTCTGATTCTTTTGAAGATGTCAAAAAATGGCTCGATTTGTGGATAACCTCAAAAGATCAGTCGTTCTTTCGAGATGGTATTTTTGTGGCGCCAGAAAGATAGGAGAAAATAGTCGATAGCGATGGACAATACTTTTAAGGCATGTTTTTTTTTTTTTTTTTTCTTATGTTTAACCCAAATATTTAATTTTGAGGGCCATTTTCAACGAGTTGTAAATAACTCACTATTAGAAAATGAAATCAAGTTGGGGTAGAGTGGGATTCGAACCACGGATCTTTGGTCCGTGAATCCGAGACACTATTCACGGGACCACAACCCGATTAATGTTCTTTACTAATTAAAAAAAAAAAATACATAAACTTTCATGAAAAAACTGTGAGAATTTATTAGTCATAAAAAAATATGATAAAATTAAAATACTAGAATAAAAAACTTTCAATAAATTCAGTATAAATACTGAATTCTGAAATACAAAAAAATATTCAGTAAAGAAAGAAAGAAAAACAGTAGGTATGTTGGTTTTTATTTTTGTGCAACCACTATAGTGAAGGTGTATAGTGGGATTTGCATGTTTGTGTAATTATTGTCCTATCGAAGAGATGGTTACGTCTTGAAACCGGTAGACATAGAAAAGTAGGTTAGGGGTTATATAGATAGAAATATTTAGTTACATTTATTAAACCGTTTGACCTCAATGATATGAACAAAATGATATATTTTTAGTGGCCACTTAAACCAGCCAATGACAGGTCAAGTCCTGTAGATGCATAGACTTCTATATTCCCCTCTCTAAAATATTCTTCATCTCTGTTGTAATATATTTTTTTCTAATACAAAAATAAGACGATCAGGACTATGAAATATTTCAGTGTAAACATTCAAAAATATTTTTTTCATAAAATTGTCATTTGATGCAGATACCCACGGACTTTGTGATTTGTAAGAGTAGGGAAAGAGGATAAAATGCATACATGACCTTCGATTATATCTGTTTTTTAAGTATTTGACCATATTGTGTATAAAACCTGAGATCTTTTGCAGGACCTCACACAGCGTACTATCGTTTGGCATTTCACATCAATAATTTTCATACAACAGTTTTTATAGGTTATGAGTTAATCAAATAAACAATATTTTGAGTATGTCTAAATGTTTATAGACAAGGCTGGATTTCACTTCTTTAGGGAGTTATTAAGATTGGAATTCATTGCAACATTTTTATAATTTCATTTAAACATTTGTTTTATTCACCCTGTAATTATTATAATCATTATTCCTCTTTTACAGATAATTGTCGAACGAAATTGGTTCATGGTATGTTATATAATTTTATAACTAATCAATGGTATTGGACAAAAAATACATCCATAAATTATGCAATTCACGCAATAAAAAATGAGTAATCTGAAGATGTTTCTTGATTTGATGAAAAAGCAATGTGGCTAGTTGCAAAAATGTTTTGTAACTAATCAAATATATTTATTTATTTAGATTGCTTAAATTTTACTTTGAATAAAGATTTTTTATATAACGATGTTCAACAATGTGTTTTTTTTAAATTTAAAACAATATAGATTTGGCTTGTAAACACGATTTTCTACTCATTAATGTTTTGGTTATTTTTAGCTTTGAGAAAAATATGATTTTGTATTTTACATTTTGAAAATGTCAAATACTCACAATCTCAAGATCGTTCGATAAAAAAGAATCTAAAGCAATGTTGGGTAACAAATTAGGGGTAAAACTACCGTAGTTATGATCAAATTAATTTTCTGCATCTTATGAACCTATAACACAATACAGGAAATGAATAGACAAATAATTGAGATATTAGGAATAAACAAACACATGGCCTGAGGCCAACAAAAAGTGGAACGTCGTGAGGTCATATACTACTCAGATAGCAATAAAAATCATCACAGACATCACCGCGTTGGAATAACACTGTGTATGTTTAAGAGACAGAATAAGAAATTAGATGCCGAACCAGAGTCATAATTATCAGGCAGTGGGCAGGACACTTGGCGAGACAAAATAATGACCAGAAGACACCCAGAATAATAAAATGGAGACCATGGGCAAACAAAAGAGGTGTTGGAAGGTAACAGAAATATGACTAGAAGAAATCGGTCTTGAAATACTAAAATCAGAAGTAATCTAACCCGTGTAATTGTGAACTCGTAGAATTTGTAGAGGAGTACAAGTATTAGGGTATTTTTATAGATCATAATTTTAAATGGGATCATCATATATTTGAACTTTGTGATCAATTGCGGACTCTTGTGAGTACTTTTTATAAGTTATTTTTTATATTGTCCAAAATCACTGTAAAAATTATGAATTTTTCTTTAGTATAATCAATAATAAGATATGGTATAAAGTCGGGGGGTAATTCGACTAAAACTAATATTAAAATGATCCAGGTTCTACAGTAATTGTACCAGCAGAGATTTAGGAACAAAGAAGTAATAATGTTTTCCTGTACAAAACACTGAAAACTCTGCCTGTTCGAGGATTACTGTGGCTTTGCATCACTTTAGAACAATTCAATAGCAATACATTCAAAATTCCTCTCAAACATAACCACAATAGTCACTGCAAGTATAGTTTAGTACCAAAAATATGAAATAAGTATGGCAGTAGAACTCTCAAATATTTAGTACCTAGCATTTTTAATTTATTGCCGAAAGAAATTAAATTTAACACACAATGTAACAAGCGCAAAATAAGAGAGTGGCTACTTGATCAAAAGTTTATATATGAATAGTAGCTTATGTGGAAATATTTGAATTTTTCATATATTTTCTTGCATTAAAAAAAAAAAATTAGAAAAAAAATATTATTATTTGTACATACAGGTATATTCTGATCTTTCCGGCTGTTAATTATATCTGTTACTTCATTGTTTTTATAAATGTAGATAATTTTATATAAGTTAGTATAAATATAATCTCCACCAACAAGCTACAGATAGTGGCTTGGTGGGATTTTAGTTTTAGTAAAAATATGAAAATTGAATTTCCCATCCTTTCCTTGGACCCATCCTTATGGTACCTACCTAACATCAAGATAGAAGATATTCAAAATTAGAAGATTCGGATTTAGAACAAAAATCAAACAACATTTTTGACTTCACATAAAATCGGATAAAAAGTGGCTGGAAGCGTCGCGCATCGTGGAAAACATTGTTACATTTTATAGTTCACTTTGTCATCCAGTGCCAGAAATTGAGGAACATTCAGATCATATTAAAGGTAGGTATCCATTCCATGTTCCTATCCTTTCTCAAATATTTCCCTATAACAAAACTGAATGAAATTCGTTTTTCATTTACAGTCCGCCTTTTCGTTAACAGTAACCATCGAGTCAAACACTTGTTGAGGGTTCTTGTTATATTTCACCCACATACCCTTTTCCTCACTCGCAAGGGTAAAATGTTAAATGCTGTAAAATGTTATTCATATAAAAAAACT
This sequence comes from Micrasema longulum, assembly GCF_059751315.1. NCBI lineage: Eukaryota > Metazoa > Arthropoda > Insecta > Trichoptera > Brachycentridae > Micrasema > Micrasema longulum. The sequence continues at coordinate 802,239 of NW_028277772.1, forward strand.
TGGAAAAGGTCCAGTTCATAATATTATGGTAACGCGCCACTTAGCAAGAGTCACTCATATGGAAAAAAAAATTATATGGGTATTAACCATGAAGTTAGCTACAGATTACAGCAATACAACGGGCCGTAGGCCGTAGTTGTTAATCTAAAAACCAAACCAAATTTTTGAAACGCTTTTGTTCCATGCAACAGAGCTAAAGGGCTTCTCTAGTGAATCATTACTACTATCTGAGGTCCATAGTCTGATTAGTAAAATGATGTAAATCGGATAGATTTGAGAATACCAAACAATTGTTTTTTTACCCAGAGAAATAAGATTTTAAAATACGTGCCTGTTTGTTCCCATAATAATAACACTATTGACCTAATAATAGATAAATGCGAGTAAACTATTTTTTAAGTAGTGTCTCAGAAACGTAGTCATAGTTGCTAAGTTTGTTTATTTACACCAGGGCTGCATTCAATGATCATGCATATGCTACAAAAATTGGAAGATACTCGTTTTTAGTGTTTAAAAAAGTTGGTATTTTAACATTAACAATCAACATTCATTTTTGATGGATCCCAATCGGATTCTTTCATTAAATTCCTTATAATTTCGACCCATTCATTTCTTTTCACTGTATTTTAGGGAATGCAAAAATAATATTAACTCGCATTTAGGTAGGTATTATATTTTAAAAACGTATTCCTATCAGATATTCATCACGCTAGAATATTTCATAGTCCCTGGACTGGTACCTGGAGCGTAAGACTGATCATATTACCTTCATGTAACAAAAAGGATCTAGATACGCTGCGGTTGGTGTACCAATGCAGTGCCCTATGCACCATTAGGTGCGGAAAGGGAATGACGATGGCGACGATTCCTATCAGTGCAGGCCTGTAAGTAAGAAGAGCTTCGCAATGGCGCCGCTAGACGTAGTTTGACGTTTACAAAAAAATATTTATATTTGAATAGCTTTGTTGATTGCTCATGAACAAATATTTACCAATGAAAAGTTACACAATTAATTTTGAAATGTTAACCCGAAAGGTTTCCATAGGCTTTCATGACACAAGCAGGCATTTTGGTTTCGATTCTAAATGTCACGCTTGGTCGAAGAATGACTATTTTAAATACGCGATGGGCATGACTGAGCGTTTGAGGATTCATCGTTTTTGAGGGCCCAGGGCATGTATTGAATATGTCAATGGCTTACATAAATAAATATTGAACGTAACCTAACCTACTTATAAAATGATAATTGAAAATAGTATTTTGATTTGCCTCTGTGCATGTGGCTCAATATGAAATAATTCATGCTTTTATATTTTTTTACATTATACTCGGCATGATTGGCACTTGAGGGTTAGTCAAAAAGACTGAGAATTTTTAATACATCCACGTTACAAAAATAATAATTATTTTTATCAGTAAAATTATATACCTCGTCGTATTTTTAAAGATCATGAATATCTATTGTATAGGTGAGCGAGAATTAATAAAGGAATTTTATGTTAAATATTTAAATTGGAAAAATAACTGTCTGCCAATTGCCTGGCGTATTAAGAGGATTTGCGATGCTACACAATTTTGATGAATAGGTATTTGAACATTGTTTTTCTGTCACTTTCTCGCAAATGCCTTCCCGATACTTTGTGAAAAAGACAACTGCGCATCGGACTAATTTTGTCTAACTAAAATCGACAAAATCAATGTTTGGCTGTCCCGTTTTCCGCACCCGAAAACTGAACCGATTTGGTTTTTTGTTTTAGAAAGAGTATCAGAATAAAATTCTGTGTCAGTAGGTACTTTTTATATTTTTCGAAATTATTTATCATATTTGTATTCCAACCTGGTGGTGTAATGGTCATCGCGTTTGCCTACCATGCAAGAGGTCTCGGGTTCGATTCCCGACATGGTTGATATAAAATATTACTGAAAATGTTTTTTTCACACTATAATATTTCATAGTCCCTGGACTGGTACCTGAAGCGTAAGACTGATCATCTTATCTTCATGTAACAAAAATTAACAAGATACGCTGCATTTGGTGTACCAATGCAGTGCCCTATGCACCATTAGGTGCGGAAAGGGAAGGATGATGATTGTATACCGTACGTCCGAGGACGGCAGATAAAACTGGGTACTTTTTTGGGTTTGTGAATGGTCCTAGCACCCCATAAGAAACAATTTATCAAAAAACAAAACGATAGACACGCTAATGGTAAATATCTAAAAAATGTTTAAAAAAACATTGCTCTACAGCCATATAATGGGAGAAAATACGGGACTACGTAAGAAAAGTGTATGGTCACGTTTTCTCTTAACGATAATAATAAAATAGACAGGTACTAATAATTATAAACAAAAATAATTTTTTAGTACTATTCTTCTTATCAGCCCGTTTCTCTCCACTGCTGGATATAGGTCTTTTCCAAATTTTTCCATGTCTTCTGTCCTGGGCACTCTGTTTCCATCCATGGCCCACGAGTTCAACGACGTCGTCAGTCCATCTCCTCTGTGGTCTCCCTACTTTCCTTTAATTTTCGTAGGGTCTCCAGTTTAATATTATGGGGGTCCACCTATCGATTCCACCATTCTTGTCTCGCCACATGACCCGCCTGATGCCATTTTTGTCTTCCCACTCTTTCTGCGATATCGGTCACTTTGTACGGCGTCTTATCTCCTCATTCCTTATTCGGTCTCTTTAGGAGATGTCCAACATTTGTCTTTTCATAGACCGCTGAGTGCACTTAATTTTGGGAACACTTCTAGCAGTGCTGCTTGAAGTAGGTACTATTATGAGGAAAAAATTGAAAATAATAAATTCTCAGTAACAACTTAGTGTGAGCATATTTCGCTAGCGTAGCTAACTCCGGTTTTAGTTGGATATTTTCAACCTGAAAGAATCCAATGTATGAGCGTCTGTCATGCGAGAACGGTGCTAAATTTTGGTTTGTTTTAAGCACTGAGCAATTAATACGTAGGTGCGCCCAACGCCCCCCAAAAATATGGCATTTAACTGATGCCCAAACGCTTAGTGACGCCCAACGCGTATTTTGTAGTTTTTCGTGTACTCCCACTTACTGCCAATAACCGACCAATTGAACGAGTTTCTTTTTTTTAACCCCTTTACATAAACACCGGCAACAGTACAGCATCCCTGCCTCGCCGTTAATAAGTTATTTTCTCCTCCTCTTTCTTACATCTTCTGGTGTTCTCTTCTTTTCCACATCCGCTCCTAAGTGGAGCATGTGGACATCACCATTTGCCTCCAGGAGACTCTATCGCTAGCCAGCATTTTCGCACCTTCCCACGTCAATCCAGCACCCCTTAGTTCCACCGAATAAAGTCGAAAGATCGTCATTGACGGCCTTCCAGGACGGCGTGAGCCCGCAGGTTTAAAGAAGAGGCAACTTGGGTTTAGGTTTTTCTGAGGCATGCGCATGTGTCTAAGCACGGTCCACCACCGCATCCTCAAGACGCTCGTTATAAGAGGCTGCTGCGTCCGTTCTCTTACTTCAATGTTAGTTACAAAATCGAACCACCTTATACCTAATATTTTTCTCAAGCACTTACTCTCAAAACTCAGAAGTTTGGTGTTTTGAGCTTTGGTATGAGCTCCTGTACTACAGATTCTGAGAGTCAACCAAACTGGTTTTATTCCCAGTAAGTCGTGTGCGGACCATATCCATAACATAAGATGCATTCTCCAACAGAGCAATGAAATGAACTCACCCCTTGCGTGTTGCTTAATTGACTGCGAGAAAGCATTTGACAGTCCGCATCGACCATCTCTGTGGAAAATTCTCGATGCGTACGGTACTCCTCCCAAGATGATTGATGTTATAAAAGCGCTCCATATAGATAGCAATTGTCGTGTGAAAATCGGTAGCTCTTTGACTGATTAGTTCGGGGTCTCCACTGGAGTGAGGCAAGGCTGCGTCCTTGCACCGTTCTTATGCATCATACTGATGGATTTTATCTTTTGCAAATCAATACCACCTGATCGAGGTATAGAAGTGAACTCCCCCCTAAAGTTGTGTGACTTGGAGTATGCAGATGATGCAGTTCTTTTTGAAAAGTCTGTTGGTGATTTTCAGGATATCGTTGACACACTGCAGGAAAACTTAACTCGTCTGGGTAATACAAAAAAGACTCAGATTATGTGCAACAAATCCTGTCCTGACCCTGATCAGCCTCTCTACGACAACGGACAGAGGATTGAGAAAGTTGACAGCTTTAAATACTTGGGAGTTCATATAACAGAGGATGGAAGCATGCACAAAGAGCTCGCAACCCGCCTAGAAATTGCCGGAGCAACTTTTAACATGATGCGTGTTGTCTGGAACTCTAGTCTATACTCGGTCAAAACGAAATGCCGATTGTTCAACTCTTGTATACTGCCAGTACTCCTATATGGGTGCGAATCTTGGCACCTTACCAAAATTACATAGTAAAACAAATTTATTGTGGTATTGGCATCACTTTTATTTGTATAACTATTCTTCGCATAGTAAAGATAAATATTTTTTTGCATTAAAATTCAGCATATTTATATAAAAATTTCGCTGTCCAAATCCGATGAAAAAATATCCATATGAAGATTACAAAAAATACAACATAATTATTTAAATAAACAAGAGAGATTAATCAAGTCTTGTATCTATGTAGACTAGTTTGACATCATAGCCACACAAAAGTAAAAAAATATTTAGGCTAAATTTATTAATTTATCGTATCGATACCGGGGCAATGACCCCCGAACTTACCTACTGATTTTACTCGTAGGTTAAAAATACAACATCTGCGTCGTTCTCTTCACTGCTAATGGTCGTGAGTCGTGACTTGTGACCGTCCCCCCTCTTTGTCTTCAACGCGTTATGGATTCTGGTCCTCCACCTCTCCCGATACAAAGATTGAGGACAAATAATACAACAGTGCATAAAAAATGTTTAGTAATATAAAACTGATTAACTTAGTAAAATATTAAGTAAAAACATGTTTTTTAAAATAAATACTTTAAAAAAAACTATCTTTTGATATCATTTACATTCTGACAATCTTTAAAAAAACATTTTTCATATCAATGTTTAGGTACATTATTTAAACTTTAAATACGTTCCTCAAGTTGCCTTTGAAAATGTAAATTTAAACGTGGAACAACTTTCAGCTGTTATGTGCTATATTCTAAGTTGTAAGCCGGCAGAAGTAGTGTTTTTAAGTTAGATACTCAATATCAATTGAAAAAATTAAAAATGTTTTCAATTCGGTCTCAATTAATGCGCAGTGGAACTTTCCAAAGGTATTAAAACAAATATCGCTTGTGATCGTCACATTGTTCTAAAAATACTAAATTTGATAAAATATGTATGTGCGAAAAAAACGGTTTGAGAAAAAAATGAGCGAATCCAAAAAATAAGTTTAGTTTCTACGAGAAATTGGATATATATTTTTTTCCAACACGCGGTAAAAATTAAAGCATTTTATAAGGAAGTTCAGTGGTTTAAAAAAAAGAATTGTTAATACACTATTAAACTATGCCAAAATTTAAAAAAAAAGTGTATTATTCACCAGGGCTAGGATTTTTAGTTTAAGTTTTGTATTTCTGAAATTAATCCGCGTGTGACGTCTCAAGTTCTCTTCCGCTTCTTTTCGGTTAGTTTCGCCGGTTGGTCCGTTGACGATAAGCAAACCGGAAATCTTCCACAACTCTCCCATCATTGGTTGATTCGCATGAACTCGTGACGTCGCGTCGTTCAAAGTAGTTAGTTTTTATTAAAATATTTTTCGACGTGACGTCATGGGTGGAGTAATTACAAAACTTAAAAGAAATTATAACGCTGATAATACGATAGATATTTTTTTTGGTTTAGTTTGATAGTCTATTAATGGACTCATTGGGCCAGGTTAAAAATAGTTTTAATATTTAAAAATCATAATATCAGAGATTTGTGAACACACGCTTTTTTTACATTCACGCTTTTCCCCCCTCTTTAAAATGGTAAGCTCACATTATATATACAAATACGATCAATAAATATGTTTTATTTACATGTATAAAATAAATTATTTAATGTTCTGTATAACCAGTTAAATTGTGTTACTTAAAAAAATCTGGGCAGATTTGTTATCATTATTTTCTGGATACAGCAAATAGCACTTTCCGTACATTCCTTCCATACTGAGTTATCCTAGTTTTAGATGAAACAAATAATAATCCAAGAATAACCATAATATTCCTGTAATACATCTAAATGCTAATTTAAATTAGACTCCTCACTTATTTTATGGATGGCCTATTCTGAGTAGGACTGGATAATTTTTAAACACTCAAAAACAGTCAGTATTTTGCGCATTTATTTTTATTTTAATTCACTCACCCTTTCAATACAACTTATTTTTTTAATTTTTTTATTGTTTCATTTTTTTATATTTTTTATTATTATTATTTTTTTTTAAAATTATTTTTTCACACTCTTTATCAAAATACAATTCCATGTTCACTTTGCCCAGCTAACAAGGGTACATACCCCGTTCCAAGCTAGGCAATTACATTTTAATATATTATAATAGTTAACAAATTAATATACAGCACAGACAAACAAAATATAAACTTATTACTATTTACCAATGAATTAAAGGTTTTTTATACTGAGCTATAAAGATAAAACAGAACACACATTAACTTGGTTAGTGTAGCTAGGTATAGTCGTTAAATTGACGCCACAAGAAACAAACTACTGACTTCGACCCATTTAGATAATGTTATCAATATTCGAAATTTATTACAAATAATAAGCACCTGTAGTCCTTAAAATATAGCTTGATTAGAATGACAGCTGTCAAACTAATTTCATTAGTGATGGGAAATTACTGATCACTGATCAAATCGATTTTATCAGTTATTTCATGCAATCGTGAAACTCTGTTTCCGAAAATTGATCTAAAAAACGCAATAACAAGCCTATTATAGTGTGTTTAACACAATTATTCACCAAAAAGTAAGACATTTATACTTTTTTCATGAACAACGAATTATTTTTTTATTCGATCAATTTACATTGATCAATTTGTCCCATGTTTACCTTATTTGCAAAATGATGTAGCCTTGTAAGAACGTCGTTAATAATAAGGTTTATTTTAGTTTTAAAGCTGATTTTATAAATGTTTGAGTATGTCCAAATGCTTGCAGACTGGCTGGATTTCCTCCCTAGGGAGTTAGTTACATTAAAATTTAATTTACCAGAGAGGGAAACCATTTTTGAGAAAGGAATATAGAAGTCTAGTCATTTACAGGGCTTATGACCTGTCGTTGGCTGGTTTAAGTGGGTTACTTCACAAAAGTCATCAGATGGAAGAGTTAAGAAAATGTGGATGTTCAAACATGGGCAGAATGGTGAATGTTACACAGTGTGTAGAGTGGCCACTTAAACCAGCCAATGACAGGTCATAAGCCCTGTAAATGCCTAGACTTCCATATTCCCTTCTTAAAAACGTTTTCCCTCTGCTGATTTTATATGTTAATGTTGATTTATGTGTCAAGGATTGTATTAAAAAAATAAATTAACACGCCAGATACGAATGATTTTTCGGGTGTAAATATAAATAATTCCTTTGACGTTACTACAAAGGTATATCGTCACTTTTTCTGACAATTGTCATTGTAATCAAGCTATATTTTAAGGACTGTAGTCGAAAATTAATTTCAAAATGCATATTTTCAATAATATTTGACCGTGTTTGTTGTTTCCATTTTAAGGCTTTTAAAAGGGAAAGAACCTGAATATAGCAAGCCCTGTATTGTGACTAATTTAAGTAAATGTTTTGCTTATAATTGCAAACAATATTCGATACATGCTGATATATCGGCGTCTTCTAAAAATACAGTTGACGCTGCCCAAGTTCAGGTTTTGATAAAATATACAGAAGAGTGGTGGGACCCGAAAGGGTTTTTAAAAGCCCTGCATTCATACAACGAATTAAGGTAAGTTTAGTTTCAAAAATCCGATAAAAGAATCAGATCTTTTTTTTATTATTTTATTCAGATTCTTAGGACAAAGCAATTATTGAAATGCTTTCTATTATGTGTATTGTATGAATGAATTACATCGTAATACGAGTAAATCATATTCTTATATTTTTTTATAAAATGAGGAGTTTTTGTCAGAATTTTAAGTTTGTGACAATTACACCCATAAAAACTTATTTATTTATTTAACTTTTTGTAAATAATGTTATTTGTAAATTAGCGGGCTTATTGCCAAATGGTAATTTCTTCCAACCAACCAATAAAATAAAAGTTTTATTTTTATAATTCAAGTTACAGAACATATTCAATAGAAAAAAAAAATAATAAAAAGTTAAAAATGTATAAAAATAGAAATAAACGTATTTGTTTATAAATTACCTTAAATCAAAACTATTACTCAATGGGAAAAAGGAAAAAAGAGGAAAGAGGAAAAAGGAAAGGAGGAGAGATTAAGGAAGAGAAAGGAGATGTTTCTTCAGACGTGATTTAAACAGAGATAATGTAGTAACATTTTTGATGGTGGATGGGAGATGATTCCACAGTCGAGCCGCATGGACACTATGTATATGAGTTAGAGAAGAAAGAGGAATTGTGTATGGGTATTAAGAGAGTGCCTTGAGAATGAGAACGAAGAGGTAAACCATGAACTGATAAGCGTTGAAATTTTTCACCCAGGTATATAGGAGCGTTAGGACTATGAAGTACATTGAACAGAAGTGAGAGGGAGTGATAGTCTCTCCGCTGTCTAATTTTGAGCCATTTCAGTTGCCTACGATAATCAGAAATGTGGTCATATTTCCTAAGACCAAAAATGTACCTTATGCATGTATTCTGAAGTCGTTCAAGTTTATCAAAAATGAGAATAGTCCAGAAACCGCATACGCACGTCAAACAGAAGACGACTCAACTACTCAGAAATGAGTAGATTTACGTTTTGACCCATTAGTTTCTTTGTAGACGTCGCTCAGTACGCAACTCCTGATTCGTATTTAACCATGCCGTGTTGTGTCCTTTTAAAGTGTAGAAATACTGCTAGGATCTTAAAGAAACAGGATGGGATCACACTTCATATGTAATTACCAAATGAATGTGTAAGTAGCAATTCCATTACTTAAAAATTGAATTATTTTTCCATCTGTCAGATTGTCGAAGAAACAAAATGAAAATTTCGTTGGTGTTGCCAGAGTAGTAAATTTTTTTACCCTACTTTGCTCATATAATAAGGTAAATAATGAAAATTGAACCTCGGATTAAACAACGCCGTGGTGAACATTTGGCCGACAAGCGCCTCTATCGCATGAAGCACCACAAAAAATGCAAGAAAAACATTTCTATTATATTTTTGAAAAAAAATCATTAAATTGCATTTTTTGTTACTACATCTTCTCATCAGAACGTCTCGACGAAACCGTAGCGAAATATGGCAACCCTACGTATGCGGTATTTGATGGGCAAGCTCTTTATGGAATAGTTTTACAAATCCAATCTTGGAGTGAGAAGTTATTTGATGTCGTATATTTCTTGCTTTTATCGGTACCTATGTGTTTTATTTATTTATTTATTCACAAAACATTTTATTTACATTTATTGAGACACGCATCCAATTCTATGGGCCTAAAGTTCCGTGTTAAGCTAGAACGAATAATAAACTTAAATAATATAGTAAAACAATCATTATATACAAAACAGGAACACCATTAAGAAATTTCACGTAGCATATCAATGAAAAAAAAAAACATTTGATTTACATGAAATAACCAAATCAAATAATAATCAAGGAGGTTCCAACGCAAATACCTTTCCATTCTTTAAATTGATTTAGGTGTTATGTTTTAGAGTACCACTGATAACAGATGGATTAAAGAAGGCTACCCCTGAAAATTTGACGGAAAACATACTACCCCTACAAGGGTTTAACATTTTAGAAGTCGGGTGCGGAGGGGGCATATTATCAGAGGTAATGCATATCATAATTTTGTTATTTAAACGACACCTTATATCTTCCTAATTGTGTATAACTGAATCACTTGTTTGCCAAACCCCACTTGTCCTCCTAACCGTGTTTGAGAGATAATCGATAAAAACAAATTTTCTTTGTTTATAACAATTAGTACAAAAATGTAATGTTGCAGAATGGCGTAAAAAATATTTCTAATTTCATATGATAAATATTTTATTTGCAAGTTTTTCCACAAATCAGTAAAATTGATAGAAAGTCGATGGACAAGTGATGTTTACCAAATAAATTTGGACAAGTGTCGTATAGTGTAAAAAACATTATCCACTTTGAAAAAAAATTGATAAATATCAATAAGTTTTAAAATCAAAAATAAAGTTTCTACCTAAAACATCTTTATTTAACATTGTTTAATATAACAAAAATTAGTATAATGGGATAATATTATAGTCAAATTAATTAAAGATTAAAGCCACATTTTTACAACGTTATAATGGGACACAAACTTATATACGAAATTACACAAGTGAGATGTTTTATGTAGCTCAGCTATTTTTTTATATATTTTTCTGAAATATAATTTAAAGAAATTAAAGATAGGATCAGTGTTAAGAAATATAGTTGGTATTGTTTGTTTGTTTGTTTTTTTTTGCACCACAACAGACCAGGAGGCCCAATTACAGTGGTGAACTACAGCCAATTAACACTCAGGCTTGAGAAGAATCACATTCAATTTTTGTGTTCTATTCTAAATCTATCTCATATATTTTTATCGGTATTCGTAGTATGTGATATTTCCCTATTAGGAGAAAGTGGTGTTTGTGACCTTAAAATAATGTAGGTAGAAAATTATGGCTTCTTAACGGTAAACACCTAAAATGTAAATAAGTATGGGATGCTAAATATAATTCTTATTTTCATAAATTTGAAAGTAATTGTGGTTTGAAGCCTTTGTCCTGAACACAGTTATACTATGTTATGTGAACGTTTATAGTTCCATATCAAAAGTTTATCTGTCTCTGCTGAGATGTATATTTTTTGTTTTTTTAGCCTCTTGCTCGACTCGGTGCTCTGGTTGTGGGTTTGGATGCCAGTGACGAGATGATTACAGTGGCCAAGTCTCATGCACGTCTAGATCCAATCCTTTCAAATAGCCTTTCCTACCTACATTCTACTATTGAGGTAAGTCAGTGTCCGGTAGAGGTAGATCTATCTACAGAATCCCATCGTATTTAAACACTGGGCTGCACTATAGGATAAACATTACATAAAACTAACCTGCCACTTTATTTTTCACATTTTCATTCCTCCTTACTTAAATACTAGAAAGTATGGAATAAAGAAATAATTACACATATTTTGAAATCTTTTTTTATTTTATTAAAATATTACAACAAACATGACGAACATTTTACAGAAGGGAACAGAAGTATAAGCATCCGCAGAGCTTCTGACCTATCATTGGCTGGTTTAAGTGGCCACTTTAGGGGAGACAGGGGGTTGAAACAGTTTTAACATTACCTTGTATATCTCAGTCTAAAACAGTACTACCTCAATGAACTGTATATTTTAACGTTGTCACCTTTTTAAAGTATATAATCCATACAAAATAACAGGACAAAATAATCGGGGTCAATGATAAAATCAGCTAAAACTGAAAGAACTCCCCACGTTACAACTCTCCTAGTACCGAGGTAAGTTGAAACAGAGATCAAGGTAAGTTGTAACAGTTTGGTATTTGGGGATTATAATTAATTTTTTTAATAAAAATAATACTATTTCAAAAAACAAAACAAATATGTAGAAAAATACACGCGAAACATATTTAACTGCTGTAATCAACCGTTGGTATGTTCATCTATAAAAATATATTGGTTAGGCTTTATCGTGCAGTTATTATAAATTATAACAACAGAGTCTTTCGAACATATTAATTGGGAATTCTGAAACACGAATAATCAACAATTCGGTGTCCAAATTCACACCACAAAACATTTTAGTAATAAAATAAATAAAAGAGGAGAGTTGAAACAAGCTGTTTCAACTCTCCTAGGCCCAAAAAAGCAGGCTTTGTTCAGAATAATGACTTTTAACATCAAAACTAGAAACAAGCAATAAAAAACAATATCACGCTTTAATATCACGTCAACGTTTACGTAATACGTATCGAATAACAAACCATCAAAATACAAGCATAAAACTTACTTTTGGTTTTTTTTTTCCGTCCAGATGTCATATACCCACAACCATTTCCTTTAGACTGCTGTTGCCGACTCCACCAAGTGGCACGTCAAAAAAACAATAAATGCGTGATGTTGCCAGTTCGCTATCGATCATAGATTTCTTGAAATCGCCATTGTTTCAACTCTCCTCGGTCTCCCGTACACACCGTGTAACATTTACCATTCTGCCTATATTTGAACATCTATATTTCTTCAGCTCTTCTATCTGTTGACGTTTGTGAAGTTAAAGAGCTGAAAACTTTATTGTTGCGGGTGAGAATCATTTGATTGAATTATTTCACCTACATACTAGTCAACGCATGAAAATATTTTTCATTTGTTATAATTTTTCTTGGACCAGATGGATTTATCAGTTATGTTTTGAGTTTGTCCAAATTTTTTGGATACAAACATTTGGACAAACTCAACACATTGTTGTTATTTTTTTGTTTACTTTCATTCTTTTGATATTCAAAAAACAAGATATTAAAAAAGGTCGGTTGGAAAAAATTTACACATGGCAATAAACACGTCAATGAAGAAGAAACACGTTCGTACAAAAAGTTAAATCAGAACAATAATGTTTTACAAATATAATTTCGAAATAGGCTGCGGAATTTCGCACTATTAATTTTTTTAATGGTTTTTCAATTATTCCAAATGAAACTTTGTCTTATTTAAGATACATTTTATAAGTTCTAAGAATAATTTATATTTTCATTACCATACGAAAAAGCATAATTAATCAACGAACAATTATTTTTAATTACCAAATAAGTACAAATATTGATTGATTACAGAATGACCCGCCCTCTGAAGTTGCATATTTTATTTGTTTTATTTTCTTAGGTACATTCGGAAGAGGCTACAGAAGTATACGACGCTGTTGTGGTCTCTGAAGTTTTGGAACACATCGTAGAAAAAGATTTATTTGTCAAATGTTGCATAAAAGCCTTAAAACCTGGTGGATCTGTTTTCTTCACAACATTCAATAAAACTTACCTGTCGTGGCTATGTGGGATTATATTAGCTGAAAAGGTGTTCAAATGCATTCCTGATGGCACTCATGATTGGAATTTGTTTATCCCACCGCAAAATACTTCACTGCTTCTCGAAAAATGTGAGCTTTTATTGTCAGTATTTTTACGCTCAGTCCTTCGTATTCGTATTATTAACGTAAATAATGAGGGTCAGTGTCAAAAGAGCTCGTGAGGTCGCGCACTGTTTTGCTTCATACAAGCTAGGCGCTATAAATTCACTTTAGAACTTTTGAACGATGACGTCATGGAAGTATTCCAGGATAATCAGCATGACAAATGCACGCTTGATTGGTCTGTCTAAAATGATAATTGCATCCTAAAGGACATATATTTATTCTTGATTTCTTAGTTGCATTCATTCGTTCATTGTCGCGCGACGGTCAAGGTTGTATTTTGAGCTTAAAGGGTTTATTTTTATTCAGAAAAAATCGAGATTACTAGGAAAGGTATACCTACTGTAGTTTTTCTCATATTTTATTTTGAAACATGGTAGGTGTTTCAGTAAAAAAATGTACAAATTAGGTTATTTTACGGTCCATATTTTTTAACTTCTCTAGAGTTTTTCTCGAAATCTTAAAAAATCAAATTTATTTTTTCTGTTAAAAATAACATTCCACTAAGTTAATACTAAATCAATAAAAAAATATTGAATGTTTGTCAATAATTGTATGTAACCACTGTACACCTTCGTAATGGCGTGTGTCCTGTCAGCACGTTGGTTTTATATTTTGTGCAAATACTGCCACGGTGAAGGTGTACAGATAGTGGGATTTGAATGTTGGTGTAATTGGTGTCCTGACGAAAAGACAGGTACGTCTCGAAATCGGTAGACATAGAAAAATCAATTAGTGGTTCCATACAATTATATACTAACATTCAATAAAATGTTTGACGGCACAGTAAATGCTTGTTAAAAATCTATTGTTAAGTCTTCGGACCCTCTCGCTTTTATTTTAGATTTTGTTGACTTTCTTTTTATTTATTTCAATAAAAAAATCTCAATAAACAAACACACCGTCCCACCGTTTCCCCGTAAGGATAGACAGAGAGGATATAACGCCACATCACTCTATCTTTTCATACAGATCTCGCTTCCTCTACATTCATACATCTTATCATGCACGCGCGCCGATTATTCCGACTTTTGACATGTCCATCTTCAAGTGTTTGTTAGATTTGGTCATGCCATGTCTTTCTCAGTCTTCCTCCATTTCTGCATCCATCAACATTTGCATTGAAAATATTCTTAGACATTCTTTCTCTGTCCATTCGCTCTACATGACCAAACCAGCGCAGAGCTACTTTCTTGATTTTGTCGATAGTGCTTATCTTAGCCTTACATAATGTACGGATCTCTACACTTGTGCATCTATCGTGCATAGTTTTACCACACATTTGCTTACCAAGAGATCGCACTTTGACAGCATTCAGCCTACTTTTATTCCATACTTCGCTTCCATACATCAGGGTCGGGATCAGGACTCCATTGTGAGTTGCTAATTTTACCCCTTGAGACCAACATTTATTTGCCAAGGTTGATTTAAGTGCAACGTTCACTCTGTTCCCGGCACTCACCCTCCTTTCGATATCGTTCTCAGTCATTCCATCCCTAGTGAACATACTTCCCAGATACACAAATTCTTCTACCTGTTTTAGTATAACCCCATTCACAGTGATTTCACACTAAGTCCTACTTTCATTTCTTTCAAAAACCATCACATTCGATTCATCGACATTCATCAGCAAATCGCTTCCCTTGCATGCACTGTAGACCTTTGTAAAATGTAATAAAAAATATGTAAATATTGATGCATAAAAATGTCTGCTTTAAAACAGGTTGTACCTAGTTAGGCAGACTAGACATGATCCAGAGAAATCTATTACCTAAGTGTGCATGTAGTAGATAAAGTAATTGTTATTTTTGTTAATAAACTATGATTATTATTATTTGTAATGTTTTTCAGATAACTGCCGGACGGTTTCAGTAAGAGGAATAAACTATAATGTTTTGAATAACAAGTGGCGCTGGGTGAAGCACGACAAAATGAGCTATGCTCTCCACGCCATAAAGCAATGCTGAATTTGTAATTAAAAACAATTGAAAAAAATTTCAAAAAAAACCTGCGTATTTTGAATGGTCTAAAAAAGAAGATCGTTGCACATTAAAAGTTCATAGTAAAATGACGAAGTAAAGCATATAAAAGTAGGCGCTGTTAAGTAAATAACAGCATTTATCGATACTATTCCTGGCCGATTACCTTTCTTTCCCATCCTTCCCTTGACCCATCCTTTTGGTACCTACCTTACATCAAGATAGAAGAAATTCAACATTAGAAGATTCGGATTTAGAACAAAAACAATACAAAATTTTTGACTTTACTTAAAATCGTATAAAAAGTGTTTTGATTCGTCGCGCGTCGTGGAAAACATTATTACTTTTTATAGTTCATTTTGTCATCCAGTGCCCGAAATTGAAAAACATTCACACCATATCAAAGGTAGGTATCCATTCTATGTTCCTATCCTTTCTCCAAACACTTCCCTATCACAAACTTGAATGAAATTCGTTTTTCATTTACAGTCCGCCTTTTCGTTAACAGGCGCAGACGGTAAAACCGAGTAAATTTTAATAATTGATTTTATGGAAATTATAGTTGATGGATGTGCAAATTAAAAATGCCATTAAGAATGTTCAACAAAGATAGCATCTCTTATGGTTAACATGATAACGAATTCGGTGAGCGATAATCGAAGAGTCGGTGTTTAAGGTATACAGGGTCCATTGTCCTTTTCTTAGTACATAACTGTAAAAACATTTGGTTCACAGTTGCTTGCTTTCTGGGAGATAGCAGTTGAATACGTGTGTAAGCAGTGTAAAGTAGTTCTACCAAGGTATCTATCCGCTTCTTGTCAATTTTGTTTGTTATTATGAGACGCATGTTTCCCGCTTAAAATTTCTGATCATTATTATTTAACATGTATTTAGATATTAGATAAACTTGTGTATACCTTTTGATATTTAAGTAATTTTACGTGATACAAGAAAAAAAGTGTCATTTGTAATTTTAAACAAACATAGATAAGTAGCATTATGTTATTTGGAAATTATAAAGTCATATGCCCTGTAAATGTCTATACTTCCACATTGCCTTTAAAAATGTGTGCAAATTCTTGTGCAATAAATGTCAATCTTGATAAATACCCAGTGCTGGAATCTAGCCATGTCAGTTTCCAATAAGTTAATACAACTTATCAATCGGCAGGAAATCGATAATTTGATGATACATCAGGAATACGTATTCGACTCATTTTTATCGATTGTTGTGCGGTATGGTCGATAATTCTGAGATTATGATAAGCATTGGTTTGCATGTTCCTGATAATTACCCAAGACTGACGCCTGTTGGAAGGGCTACCGCTATGATGAAAAACATCGCTCTAGATGTTGAACTGTTCCATGTATCCAATGGGGGTGCTACGGAGCAGGATTCTTCTTCTACTTTGAGAAGATTCACTTCTATGGACTTTTTTATTTTTTAATATGTATGTAGGTACGTCTCGAATTCCAGTTTGTAATATAAATATTATTTTTAAAATAAATGAATTGAATTGAATCGAATACAAACAAAACGTGGATTTGAAATGTGTGAAAGTTAAAACCAGTTTAATTGTATTTTTTGTAAATTAGGAAAGTGTTTATTAACAACTTTCTTGTTATAATGTCCAATATTAAAAGAAACAAACATGTAAACGTAAACTGGCTTTTATTTATCACAAATAGTATTGAAATTTGTTAGTGTGAGCTTTAAAAGCAATGAATATGTACAATTTATTGCATGTTAATACAAGGCTATGGTAAAATAAGATTTTCAACAGGCACTTTGGAGAAGAACTTGTTTGTTACTCGAACACACGCTTCCACTATTTGTTCAACTGCAGGAGGTGCTATGTCCTTCATAATTAGCTCCCAATTCTCGTTTATGAACTTCAATGTTGTCTCAGCTGAAAAAAGCAAATGAATTGATAGTTTATATGCAAGTTAATTACCGTCTGAAATTCTAATACGGAAAAAATACGAAACGTTTGCAGATATAAGTAAATATTAAGTTTTCATCTACCAAAACTGCCATCCATTAACATGAAAATTTGATACTCTACTAGGTAGGTGTTAGAGATGGATGTTTCGGTTATTTCAAGGAAGTAGCAGTAAAAGTTACAGTTTCACAAACTGTTTCGTGAAATGGTTTTTAAATAACAGTTTAGTACAAACTAAGCAAAAATCTGGTACAATGGTACAAGCAACTGCTGAAACAGTTTCACAAGAATAAATTATTTAATAACTAGTCGGTAAACGTGACACTGTTTCTAAAATAAGAGTTTAGAACAGTATGGACAAAACCTAGAGCTAGGAATCCTGTGAGGGGAGTGGGTGGCTGTGGGTTTCGCCCGCACTCCTATAAACGGTTTCACGAAGTAGTTTAGCAGTATTTTGACATGGTTTCTGTAAAGACTGTAACTGTAAGTTACTGTAAGTAACAGTTTTTTTTGTGATACTGCTACAGGTGTTTCACAAAAATAACGGCTTCTTTTTTTTACCTTTTCTCATATTATTATCTTTTACGCTTACTGTAATTTAAAAAAATAAACGTTACAAAAATATTTATTTTTTTAAAATAAAAAAGAGAAATACTTTACTTTTTATTATTTCCGCAAATATTTTAATTTTCACACCATTTCCTAAAAGCCGTAAATAATTTGTGCTGGAAAAATTAAAATCGAGTGGTGGTAAAGTGGAATTTGAACCTCGGATGTTTGGTTTGTGAGTCCGCAATACTACCGCGGGACCGTAACCCAGTTCATTTTAAAACAAAATTACAATTATTTTTTTATCAAGGTGTTAGTGCCAGTCGGTGAACTAAGTAAACACATATTTTTTGCTTGGTAAGCCCGCACATTAGAATGATTTATATGAAATAATTATGTTGCGCACACGAATGCATAGTTTATTAATGATTTAAATGGACTGTAGATAGTAATGTGATTTTATGTAATTTTTCCTCTTTTATCGTAAAGCTAAGTTTGACTTTTTTGCATTGCAGCGTGTTTTTTTAGTTCCTACATATCTTTTAAACATAATACCTACAATGTTGTTTTTTATCATTATTATTAATGTGTTTGTACTTCCCTACATAATATGTTATTTTTACAAATGCCGCTTGGGCGCATATTATGTAAAATAAGTTGAAATGATAAAACAAAATAAAAATAAAATAGACAGCTATTAATCGTACCTATGCTAATCAATGTTTGTATTTAATCAATAATACTTGAAGAAAAAACTGTTCCAATTTGAATCGATTGCATATATTTTTTGAAGGCATTATAAGTTAATGTTCTTGCGTTAGATAAATGAACTAGTTAAAATAAAGATATGGGCATTCAATAATCGAAATCGATTATTATTTATCAAATATTCTTAGCAGGGTAGAGTAGTAGTTTACTCTTTAAGAATAAAACTACAAATCTATTTGCGCGGTATCCGCTGATAACAGGTTGTTTACTACTGTAATCACTAATAACTTTCAGTGAATATTATCCGATTCGATTCTCAGATGATTTATTTTATCGTTTTCACACACAGATGTCAGTAGGTGTAACCAATATTAATTATTATAAGCATTCGTGTAACGTTCCTAATTTACTGTCTTATCTTTATTTTTATTAACCTAAGTATGTTAATTATAATATCTCGCATATTTAAATATAGTTCAATATATTAATTTCATTTTAAAAACTGTGTAATATATTGTATACCTATATTGTTTTATTTCAAAATAATCGGTTGACATATTATCTGTATTATTTGTTTTGTAATAGAACACTGTTATGTTTAATGTATATATTTATATATTTATAAAAGGCATTTGTGCCGTGTGCACTAATAAATAAATAAACATTTTACTTTTCTGGAGTAGTTTTAAAATTAACTTTGATTTCTTTATAGATACAGTGATTTCTGATCAATGTAATAATCTATGCAATTCTAAAAACTTTATGATCGCTATTATGTATATGAGGTCTTCAGTATCAAAAATAGCCGAACGATCCCATACCTATTTCGAGAAAATTTCGCAAAGCTGTAATAGCACTTCTTAATATAGATATTTACGAAAAATAATTTTTATATGATAATAATTGATGCCATTAACATGTTCAACAATTAACCTTAATGTTAACATAACAAAACAGGCTATTTTTAATAAGTATTAAATATGCAGTTGGCCGCTTTTGATACCATTTTTAGCTTTTGGCCATCTTTAATACTGAAAGCCTCATGTACTAGAAGAATAAAAAAAAAAAACAAATTGTAGCGATGATGTAGAAAAAACAAATTGTCTTCTCTTTACCAAAACGGGGATTTTTTTTTGATTAATTATAAATTAAAATGGGTAAAGTTTTAGAGGAACCAATAGAAAACATATATCTTGGAATATTTTTTAAACGTAGACTTGATTTTTTTGATGTGTTAGCTTAGGTAAATGCTTCTTTCTTACAATGAAATGTACATATATTATTAATATAAATTTCTTACCCAGAAACTGGTTTCCATTGTAAAGATTTTTGAAATCAAATGTGGCTCTATCTAAATCATATGATTGTTTGTAAATACTTGCGTGCCAATAGTCCTTCCCACCTGGTCCTTTTACTGAATCAAAGTTATATCTCAGGTGGAAGCTCATGTTAGCTGAAATAACAAATTCACAAATAACAGAATGCACTAAAAATCGAGCTTTTGTGATGCTAAAACACAGTCAGTCTAATCAAAATCCATATTCAAACGAAGCGTTAACGTCTGTATTTGCAAAGTACTATTATATATATTTATATTCTTTGAAATCACAATATTAAACGTTATAACTAAGCTTTTCGGTTTGAGAGCACGTTTGTTCCTTTGTTAAGGTTTAAATATAAAAAAATAAATTTGTACAATTTTGTAAAAATGTACAAAGCATTTAAAGTATAATACAAAATACATTTTACTTGATAAAGGAACAACCGGTTGTTATATTAAGTCCTAAAGAAGTTCAGTGTTACGGGAAATTGGATGTAAAAAATGTTTTCTTACACGCGGTAAAAATCAGAGGATTTATTTGAACGACGAAGTCTCTTTAAAAATGTATAAAAAAAATTATGAAAATATTTTTTACAAAAATTACCTACTCTAAATGACTGACGTCACAAGTTCTTCTTAGTCAACCAATGATAGTGTTGTTATAGATTTCCGGTTTCCGGAAAGTAAACAAACTAATCAGAATAACTCACTAAAGAGAATCAGTGACGTGACGCGTGGAGTAATTGAAAAAATTGTAAAATTTAAAAAAATTCGTAGCTAAGATAATGCGATACTTAAAAACGAAATATATTTTTTTTGGCTTGACAGTCTATTGACAAATAAAACGAAACACTCTCATTGAGTTTGATTGGAAACGAAAAAATATATGGTTAACAGAGATGGAAAACATTTTTTTATTAAAAGTGGCAACATTAAACACTGTGTTACATTCACCTAAACATCCATTTGAATTATTCTTTCATCTGTTGATTTTTGTAAAGTAAAAGTCCTTAAATCTTTATTGATGCGGGTGAGATTCATCTGACTGAATCATCATTATATGGATGTTCAAATTGGTAATATGGATGTTCAAACTTGAGCAGAATTGTGAAAGTTACGTAGTGTGTAAAGTAGCCACTCAAACCAGACAATGACAGGTCATAAGCCCTGTAAATGCGAAGACTTTTTTTTAAAATCAATTTTTTAATTTTTATACTTTTTTTTTACAATTAAGTTTAATCAATAATGTTTTGAGCATGTCCTAATGTTTGTAGACAGGCTGGATTTCCTCCCAAAAAAGTCATTTGGATATCATTTTTTGCAACAGAGAGGGGAAACATTTTTGAGAAGGGTGTATGGAAGTCTAGGCTTTTACTTAACAAAAGTCAACAGATAGAAGAGCTGAGAAAATAGGATGTTAAAACATTGGCAGAATGGTGAATGTAACACAGTGTTAAAAGTGGCCCCTTAGACCAGCTAATAATAGTTCATAAGTCTTGCCTAGACTTCAATATTCCGTTTTTCAATTTTTTTTCTTTCTCTGTTACGGTAAATTTTGATCTTAATAATAAGGAAATTCAGCCTGTCTACGAGCATTTGGACATGCTTTAAGCATTTAAAAATAAAATGTAATGTTCTCATTTAGTTATAAAAAACTTACTTAAATAAATGATAAAGTCTCCATCGCCTTGAATAGGTAAGATAACAACCCTTCCATCAACTTTATAGTGCCCCTTCATGATAAGATTAGACGTGTAATCAAATTTAGCTTTTTTTGTTGTCAAATTTTTCCTGAAAAAAAAATTATTTACGGTAACACTACGCTTATATGACATATTGAAAAAAAATATATACATAGTATATGGAAGTGGCGAGCAGTGATTTATTTTATAGGTAATCTACAAAAAAATATCATTTATTTGTACCTGCATATAAGTACATAATATATAAGTGATATAATTGAGGGCATTGGAAGCAAAGATAGCAACCTCCAAAAAAAAAATTTTTTTGGTTATGTTGTCATTTTGTAGTTTATCAACTTTATTTTTATAAAAAATTATGAGTTGAGTTACAAATGTAGTTTAAAATTATACTTCTGATGGTTTAAAAATAGTGTAAAGCAAACATAGCAATATCCATCGGCCATTTTGTTCGATCAATGACGGGCTTGAGATTTTAATTTTCACAATGGCCGTGCCATACAATTATTAAGAATTTTTTTGAATTCGTGTTTCTATTAAAGCTAATTTATTAGTGTCTGAAAATAACATTTCTAACATAAAGACTCTCTTTGGCATTAGTGTAGCAGTTTTTGTTATTTTTCTCGAAAACACCAAAACGGGAGTTTGCTATCTTTGCTTCCAATGCCCTTAATTATAAGTAATAAAATAATAAATTACTATTTTTCCTGTGGTTCTGTGAAAATCAACCCGAGCATTTTTTTTATTATCACTGACCACGCGATATACGTAGCTTTATTGTACACTATTTTAATACAATACTTGTACAAGAGTTAAATAAAATACCATAATGACATTCAGCAGATATTTCTATTTTGATTTAAACGTCAACACTCAGCATTAGCCGATTCATTTTAAAATAAATATAACCAAAAACGGCCACTTCGAACGCCAAATGTCCCATGTGATACATAAAATGTCAACGGTATCCTACCAATAAAAACAGTCCTTCGGAAATATTGTTCGGAACACTAGTTTCCAAAGAGAGAATTTTTAAATAATATTTGTAATCTGCAAGCTTGTTTTAGTACTAAAAAACCACGACTAAGTTTGAGATGTAAAATATAGTGTATTTTTTTGTATGGGGGAATAAGTTGAGGTAATCAGCTAGTTTCATCGTTCACTAAGACGAGCTGGGCGCTGGCGCAGTTCATAGATTATTTTTGTAGGTAGATATAAACGGTGGTGGTGATTTATGATAAATAGCAATTATTTAATTTATTTTACCATAAATATAGTTACTATAAGACATTATTATCGAAAGTCAAATATAATGGTAAGATGTGCATAATCGCTTGTTTGGACGATTCGCCTCTGGTATATGGTTGGTCTATTGATATGACGAAGGAATATATTTCAACATAAAAAAAAAAACAATTGAAAATAATAAAGGTTGACATCAGTACCAAGATATTCAAGAATAATAATTTTGTAAACAAATACATAATAAGAGTTTTATTCCTCCAAAATGAATAAAGCCTATTTTAATTTCACATAAATTATTGCTAAAACAACGTTTACACGTGGACAAAACAATATATATTTTATCAACTACCTTTGGTTTAAAATCTTCTCCTTATGTTGCTTTTTAAAATTTCAAATATCGCTGTTATTCTTTCTTTTTTCTCTGCTACATTGACATGTTTTTATACTTTTCGACTACTTTTAATTACTTATATTGTATATGTATATAAAATCAATATATTGCTGCTCTTATTATGTGTCATTAATTTTGAAGATGTTTTTAAATTGACTTAAATTTATTTTCTTATTTAAAGATTCTTTAAAGATTCGTCTCATCGTTTCTTTGAACCCCTTAAAATATGTATGTGTATATTTATGTTTTTCCTTTTTAAAAAAATGTTATTATTATTTTATTCTATTTTTACATCTAAGCATGTTTTTCATTCTTTTTTTTCGATTCTTAACTTTGAATTATTTTACAAATTTTCTTCATTTTTGAAACTTTAATTTTAATTTTTAAACAGCTTCTATTTATGTTTTTTTTCCTTCTCTTTTTTGTACTTTAATTAATAACCTTACATATAATTACTTTATAATATGGAAACTTTGCTGGTCCATTAGATTTAAGTCTAACTGTGTAAAATATAAAACGTTGTAACTGTACTGTATGTTTCCTAAATAAAATAAATAAATATATGACAATATTGTCTTGTCCCAGCTCCGTGAACAGCGTCCACAGAAACACCGGGACATTACGAAAAATTGACCGCAATTTACATCTTAAGCGGATGAAGGAGCATATTATTAGTAGGATGTATAGTAAAATGCGTTAATTTTATAGTAAAAACTTGTTTAGTAAAAATTGATTTTTCACAACAATTGGGTTATAATAAAAATCATAAATAATAATAATAATAATTTGAATGCCATTTAAGAATAAGTTTTACTACATATTAGTTTTGTTAGCAAATAATTATCACCTGCTTCACAAACGTATATTTTTTATAATATATATTTTTGTTCTTTTATTGTGCGTTTTATAATATAAATAATAAAGATATTAAATATAAACATTAATACGTATTAATGATTATGATAAAATTATTAATAAACTTATCAATGAAACTTCTTGGTTTAGTTTTACTTTTTATTATTTTGACCAACGAGCGCTTTCGCCTAAGTAGGCATCTTCATTATCATAATTATTAACTATGAAGTTTTATCAAGAAATATCAACAAAAAACATTAATATTATTAATACGTATTGTTTAAAACTGTCTTTACATTTTGTAACTTCTTTCTATATATTAAATCTTCTTTGTATATTCTCAAATATAAAATAATATAAAAAAAGTATTTGGTGAAAATGTTCTTGTTTATCTTCTACTTCGGTTCTTGTTTATAATGAGAGAAAAATTAACAAAATTACACAGGTGATAAAAATTAACGCAGCATACTTTTGGTTGCACACAAAATACACATCCACGCCAATACCATGTTAATTGTTATTGATTTCTGCCGCATTAATTGCTTGGAACCTTTTAATTGGTCGGCTAAACGTACTTTGTAATTTATTCCCTTCAAATGGAACCTGAATATGTGACATTGCGACCTTCAACCGGTTTCTGATTTGCTAGGTTTATTATCCAATAATGTCGGTCGCGAAATTATGTACCTTCTCGCTACTTCAAGGCTGTGAGAATTTTATGTAATACACGAATGGCTTCAAAACGAATTGAATGAGAGTCATGTCTGCTGCACCAACTAAATGCTATTCGCGTGATTATTATTATAATATGAGAGACGTACAATGACTTCACAGGTAAATACGATATCAAAGTATGTATCTACATAATAAATAAATGCTTAAAATCACGTATTCTCCACCGTCCCATAAGAATAGAATATTGTTTTTTTTTAATTTGATTTTTCTATTAGTGTATTTACATTTTCTGCATAGATATCTACAATCACATAATGTTACTGATTTATTATTATTGTAAGAAATTAGAGTGCCATGAAAAATTCGGTACAAAATATGTTTTCTAACACGCAGTAAAAATAAGAGCGTTTGATTGTACTGAATTTTACGGCGAAGTTTCTCAAAAATGTTTAAAAAAAATGTTAATAAAAACGAACTACTTTAAACTACGTTATAGGTTTTTTAGAATCAACCAATCAGTGTTGTTATGTGGGGACCAGTGAGTGAGAGACGAGGATGTGTTGTTGTCTATGGCCACAGTGCCCAATGAACCTATATAAGGGCGCGTAACACGTCACTCGCCCTTCTCTGTCTTCACCAGTATTCAAGTTCACTCTAAAATATTCTTTGTGTAATCTTTGTATTTTCGTGTGTAATAAACCAAAAATTGTAAGTAACTTAAATTATTTTATTTATTTATTCCTTGAGGTTAAATCCATTCAATCATAATAAGTTTTTTTTTATTTGCACCACAACAGGCCAGGAGGCCCAATTACAGTGGCGAATTACATCACAGAACACCCAGGCTTGAGAAAAATCACATTTAAAATTTTTGTGTCCTCACCGGGAATCGAACCCGGAACCTTCCGTGCGTGATTCAAGCGTCTTGACCACGACACCACGGAGGCCGCATTTATATGAATTAACAAATAGCTACTATCAAGTAGAGTATAATAATAATACCTTCTACAGTTGTGTTGTGATATATTCCCGGTTTCCGGTAGCCATGATTTTCAACCTTAAGTATATGTTTACGCTACGGGGCTCTACTTTTAAATGTCAGCAGAACTTAATGATGAGAACTTGTGACGTCACGGGCGGAGTTATTTCAGAATTACAAAACTTTAAAAAATCAAAGCAATGATAATACAATATAAAAAAAATGCTTTAGTTCGATAGTCTATTAAAAAATATAATATTAGAAAAAAAAACCGCTGAACTTCGTCATTTTTAAAAAAGAAATCGAGTTGAGAAAAGTCCGCCTCGTAGCACCCTACACATGTGTCCTATCAGCACGTTGGTTTTATATTTTTGTACAACTGGTACCTTCTAAGGTGAAGGTGTGTAGTGGAATTTGTATATTGGTAAAATTGAACGTAGTTATGCAGAAAGCAGACAGTCCACAATTAAAAAAAGAGATCTGGATGTTATCGGGTGAACCCGAACTGAAGTAAGGTCAATTCTACTTTAAACCCCGTCACATCCGAAGCCACGATGATCAGTATGGAAAGAAGACATGTTGGCACATTAAATTATTTTTTTAGAAAGGACAAAATTTAAAAAATAAAATATTAAAAAAAGCAAATGGTTGCTTACTTCTGCAGGGGAGAAACGAGGAGGGGAGAGGGGGGAATCTGATACTGCGCCGCGCTCCCCTCACTTCTCCCTTGCAAAAATAAGCAACCATTTGTTTTTTTAAATATTTTATTTAAAAAAGTTCTTGATTCTAAATATTTTTTTTAATATGCTAATATATGTCTTCTTGCCCATACTGATTATTGTGGTTTCGGATGTGACAGGGTTTAAAGAACACCCTGTATGTTCTGCTAAAAACAGCCAGACCGCTTTCATGCAAAAAACTTTATGGATCAATTACCTTATAAAATAAAAAAGCAAATTTAATTTTTTCTATAAAAATGGATATTTACATAAAACATATTTTTGAAAATATTCATCAATTATTACAAATTTCTGAAGACAGTTCTTTATATTTTCATCGAAATAAACACCTTTTAAATTTTTTCCTTATAGAAAATTCAAGATAACCCGATAACTTTAAATACACTCTGCACACACAATGGACTAAAGCCAGGCTATCTACTTACCTATCTTTAATTTTATGTAGCATTGAAAACAATAATATTATTGTTAAAGATTATAATGTTCAAACCGCAGGCGTCATCTTCCACAAATCTGTATATGTAGAATCGGCTCTTTAAAGTTAGTTAAATGAATCAGTATTTAATTTTATTAAAGAGTAAGTAAGTAAGTAAGTTTGTAAGTATTTGCCTTATTTAGGCCGAATTACAAGTAAGTGTTTACGAATTGCAACTGTCGCGTTTAGAAGCCGGTTTACCGTATATCCTTGACATCGCTTCTGTATTCTGACGTACTTTGGTCGACATCCAAACACGCTTTTCCGACCGTACTGTGTGTAATTTGTCAAAGAACTTCTGTATTATGAACACGGTTAGAAAATTGACATGTTCCATCCATACCAATGTTATAAATGCAAAAGTGTGTTTGTCCGTTTGTTCGGGTTTCCTTCACGTCGCAAGAGAGTAACCGATCAACGCGATTTTTGCATAGGGATAGCCGAAGAGCTGAGAGGTGTTATTAGCTACTATTTGAAGTGTCATAAAAGACTTCAAGCATATTTGTCGGTTGCCAGTTCCTGTGGATCCTCCCGAATCAGGTTCGCATCCCGTAGTTTTAATATGAACTGCCTACAAACAGTTAGCAGCGTACATCCAGGACATCAAAAACCTAATGCCTTGTAAAGTTAGCAAGCGTAGTTAAAGCTCTCAGGAGGCATCTGCCGTATGTAACCCAGCCAAGCGTATCGTCTCGCTTGGTGACAGTTGTCATTACTTCATTCATTACAAAGTCGAACCACCGCGCACCCAAGATTTTACTGAGACACCTATTCTCGAAACCCAGTATTTTGCTGTTTTTGGCCCTAGTGACGTGCCACAATTTGCATCTCCAGAAGAGAATAGGTGTTAAGCGGCATTTGGTTTTCACTGAGTATATATTAATGAACTATTTTAGTTTAAAACTACTTTTTTAATAAATATTTCATGTCAACCATGTCGAGAATCGAACCCGAGACCACTTGCGTTGTAGGGAAAGGCGCTGACATTTATAGTACGAGGCGGACATAGTCCCTCAAGCGTCATGGATCATCTTACCTTCATGTAGCAAAAATGATTTGCTGCGATTGATGTTAATAATGAAAAAAAAATTAGTAAGAACCATGTTAAATACGCCTAGGATAAACATTTTGCATTATGTATGTCTTTCATGATTTGTTTCCTAAAAATCATGAAATATAAGTAAAATATTTTTTGAAAACTTTTAAAGAATGAAAAATGCTGAGTTGGTTTCTGTTTTCGGTAGTAAAAGACCTCATTAATCGACAATTTCTCGTTGATATGGCGAATTCAAACGTGAATGGCTGAGTTTTAATGACGATCCAAGGACAGGAGTATCAAATGGCAGTCATCCAGGAAAAGGTCGATGTTGTGCGCAAGCTCACCAAAAAAGATCAACATGTGCCATTGCGAGATTGAGGCATCATTGGAATTTCAAAAACCTGAATTCTAAAAAAAAAAGCATGAAGAGTTGTGTCTAAAAAATTCATTTCCCGTTGGATACCACATCTGTTGACCGAAGAACAGAAAGAAGCGAGGGTCAATTGGTGTCAAAAAACTCTAGACCGCTTAGTCGCAGAAAGTGGTGATGAATTGTGGATTTACTCATATGAACCCGAAAATAAACGCCAATCGTCTGTTTGGGTGTTTCAAGGTGGAGAAAAGCCGACAAAAGTCATCCGTTCTCGAAGTGTGTCCAAAAAGATGGTCATTTGTCTCAAAAGCAGGTTATAAAGCAAGAATTACTCAAAAATCAAAGAACAATTACTGCTGATTGGTACACAACCATTTGTTTGCCGGAAGTTATCGCTGAGCTTCGAAAAACCAACCCCAAACGACGAATCATCCTCGACCAAGATAATGCAAGTTCGCATACGGCTGGCAAGACACTACAATTTTTAGAGAAACAAAACATCGAATTGCTAGACCATTTTCCGCACAGTCCCGACCGAAGTTTCAATGATTTTTTCACCTCTCCAAAAATCAAGAACGGACTGCGTTGTCAATGGTTCCAGTCGTCAGAAAAAGCAGTCAACGCCTTCAAAAATGCAATATCGTCTGTACCAATAAACGAGTTGAATAACTACTTCCAGGGGTGGTATCCTGAACCACTCTCGTGGCACGAGAAAACAGTTCAGGATACCACCCCTGAGTTGGTTCGAGCCACTGAATATACGGGATCTTATAATATTATCTGTGGTTCAAGCGCATGCAAAAATATGTTAATCTTTGTAGAGAATACTTCGAAAAACAATAAATTCTTCAAAAGTTAACTACCGTTTTATTCCAGCTCGATATGCAAAACTTAACAGATAACCCTAGTATATTATGTGGTTACATGTTTGATCTAAGTGCATTTTTTACGGAAGTTAACACAAATAACATAGAGATCAACGATACAATAATTAATTTCATTGTAATCACAATCTTTTTAATTTATATAGCGATTTACATAAAATATCGTCATGGTTTCGTAAAGGTATAAATAGATGGTTACATTAACACGCACAATAACGAATAGTAAATTAATTGTTAATCGTTTGTTGTTAGCGAGTAATGTGTTGACGATGTATCTTGTATTATTGATACATGTAATTATGTATTATTACTGTTATAGTTAGTTATACAGTCTTAATCAAACAAATAGACTGATTCTCAACTGAGATGAAAAAATTCTTAACGAATATCATAGACTGGGTGTGTCGTAATGTCTCATCCATCTTGTGGTTTAGTTTCTAGTGGCCGCTGTGGTCTAGTCGTGTTTGCAAGTCAAGCAAAAGATCTTCACAAACAAACAAACCGTCATATCGTTTATATGTAGGGGTAGACAGATAAGATATAACGCCACATACCAACAATAAGATTAATAAAACAGAATTCCAAAATCACATTACGTATAAAAGTTTAAAAATGTATGAAGAGATGCCTGAATGTATGAGAATGAAAAGAGTTCGAATGAGTAAAAAAAAGTTTTATGTTTACTGTAAGATGATGTAAATAGATATGTAATTAAAGTAAGTGTAAATAAAAGTTTATACAATATATTGTTATATAAGCTTACTTAAAAAATAAATGAAAAAATATATCTTTGTCTTAACATCTCGCTTCCTCTATATCCATACATTTAATGCACGCTGGCCGCTTATTCTGACTTTTGACATTCCCATCTTCAAGTATTTGTTAGATTTGGTCATGCTGTGTCTTTCTCAGTCTTCCTCGTTTTCTGCATCCATCAACATTCGCACTGTTAATCTTTTAATACGTTCTTCTGCCGTCCGTTCGCTCTGCTTATCCAAACCAACGCAGAACTTCTTTGGTGGCTTTGTCGATAGTGATTATCTCAGCCTTACAATATGATGCACCGATCTCGACATTTGTGCATCAATTGTACATAGTTTTACCAGTCATTCACCTGAGAGATCGCATTTTAAAAGCATGTAGCCTACTTTCACGCTTGTGTTTCCAACAGCATACAAAGGATTAGTATCAGAACTCCATTGTGGACTGCTTATTTAAAACACCGTTCTTTCTCACTCACCCTCCTTTCTAGATTTGAATTTTGCGCTCCCTCAAACTTATTTTCTACGAAGAGAAATAAGAAAGAAGGCTATGGGTCTGCAAAGAACGCCCCCTGAGGA